>NC_090375.1:29471397-29563146 GCF_036365525.1 Heterodontus francisci
TATTTTGACTATTAGGTGGGGACATGATTTAAACACCATCTAGGCTGACATATGAAGTGTGCCTCCTTGGACCAGGGACCATAGACCTCACCATGTTCAGAAAGTATCGCCATACTGCCTTTCACAATCTCAAGATGTCCTAAAGTGCTTCACAATCAATGAAGTACTTCTGAAGTGCAGTCACTGTTCTAACGAAGAAATGCAGCATCCAATATGTACACAGCAAGCTCCCACAAACTGAATGTGACGACGACCAGTTCATCTGTTTTAGTGATGGTGGGGATAAATGTTGGCTGGGACACTGGGAAGACTTCTCCTCTACTCCAAGTAGTGCCATGTGATTGTTTACATCTGCCCAAGAGGCCAGACAGCACCATGGTTTAACGTCTCATCCAAAAGACAGCACGTTCAACAATGCAGCACTCCCTCATTACTGCACTGGACTGTCAAGTTTTGATTACGTAAGCAGAGAGTCTAGAAGACAAACCAATTGGGATTTAAGCTGTAAACTGTAATCATGCCATCATCTTCCTTTCCTCCACTTTCACCAATGATTTAATAATTAACCTTACCTGGATGAGGCACTTGCTAACATCACTAGCACACAAAGCCTTATTGCATGCATTGGCACTGGTGACCCAACATGTAAACAACATTGCAGCAACTACAAGTCCGGCAGCATATCCGGAATTCTTCATCTTTCTCAGATGAGGCGATCGATGCCTGGGACTGCCACCGGCACTGGAAGGAGTGGAAGGAAAGTGCAAATTTAAAAAATATAAACAATTAGTAGACATCATGCTTCATTTCAGCTACTGTGACAAGAGAGGCCAGGGTGACAGGGGGGTGGGGGGAAGAGGGAGCGGGCGCAGGGAGGGGGGGGTGTCGGGGGGAGAGAGGGAGCGAGGAGGGGGGGGGGAGGAGGGAGAGGGGGCGGAGGAGAGGGGGCGGAGGGAGAGGGGCGGAGGGAGAGGGGGCGGAGGGAGAGGGAGCGAGGGAGGGGGGCGGAGGGAGAGGGAGCGAGGAAGGGGGGCGGAGGGAGAGGGAGCGAGGAAGGGGGGCGGAGGGAGAGGGAGCGAGGAAGGGGGGCGGAGGGAGAGGGAGCGAGGAAGGGGGGCGGAGGGAGAGGGAGCGAGGAAGGGGGGCGGAGGGAGAGGGAGCGAGGAAGGGGGGCGGAGGGAGAGGGAGCGAGGAAGGGGGGCGGAGGGAGAGGGAGCGAGGAAGGGGGGCGGAGGGAGAGGGAGCGAGGAAGGGGGGCGGAGGGAGAGGGAGCGAGGAAGGGGGGCGGAGGGAGAGGGAGCGAGGAAGGGGGGCGGAGGGAGAGGGAGCGAGGAAGGGGGGCGGAGGGAGAGGGAGCGAGGAAGGGGGGCGGAGGGAGAGGGAGCGAGGAAGGGGGGCGGAGGGAGAGGGAGCGAGGAAGGGGGGCGGAGGGAGAGGGAGCGAGGAGGGGGGGCGGAGGGAGAGGGAGCGAGGAGGGGGGGCGGAGGGGGAGGGGGCGAGGAGGGGGGGCGGAGGGGGAGGGGGCGAGGAGGGGGGGCGGAGGGAGAGGGAGCGAGGAGGGGGGGCGGAGGGAGAGGGAGCGAGGAGGGGGGGCGGAGGGAGAGGGAGCGAGGAGGGGGGGCGGAGGGAGAGGGAGCGAGGAGGGGGGGCGGAGGGAGAGGGGAGCGAGGAGGGGGGGCGGAGGGAGAGGGAGCGAGGAGGGGGGGCGGAGGGAGAGGGAGCGAGGAGGGGGGGGCGGAGGGAGAGGGAGCGAGGAGGGGGGGGCGGAGGGAGAGGGAGCGAGGAGGGGGGGGCGGAGGGAGAGGGAGCGAGGAGGGGGGGGCGGAGGGAGAGGGAGCGAGGAGGGGGGGGCGGAGGGAGAGGGAGCGAGGAGAGGGGGGGGCGGAGGGAGAGGGAGCGAGGAGGGGGGGGCGGAGGGAGAGGGAGCGAGGAGGGGGGGGCGGAGGGAGAGGGAGCGAGGAGGGGGGGCGGAGGGAGAGGGAGCGAGGAGGGGGGGGCGGAGGGAGAGGGAGCGAGGAGGGGGGCGAGGAGAGGAGCGAGGGGGGCGGAGGGAGAGGAGCGAGGGGGGGGGCGGAGGGAGAGGGAGCGAGGAGGGGGGGGCGGAGGGAGAGGGAGCGAGGAGGGGGGGGCGGAGGGAGAGGGAGCGAGGAGGGGGGGCGGAGGGAGAGGGAGCGAGGAGGGGGGGCGGAGGGAGAGGGAGCGAGGAGGGGGGGCGGAGGGAGAGGGAGCGAGGAGGGGGGGCGGAGGGAGAGGGAGCGAGGAGGGGGGGGCGGAGGGAGAGGGAGCGAGGAGGGGGGGGCGGAGGGAGAGGGAGCGAGGAGGGGGGGCGGAGGGAGAGGGAGCGAGGAGGGGGGGCGGAGGGAGAGGGAGCGAGGGAGGGGGGGGCGGAGGGAGAGGGAGCGAGGAGGGGGGGCGGAGGGAGAGGGAGCGAGGAGGGGGGGCGGAGGAGAGGGAGCGAGGAGGGGGGGCGGAGGGAGAGGGAGCGAGGAGGGGGGGCGGAGGGAGAGGGAGCGAGGAGGGGGGGCGGAGGAGAGGGAGCGAGGAGGGGGGGCGGAGGGAGAGGGAGCGAGGAGGGGGGGCGGAGGGAGAGGGAGCGAGGAGGGGGGGCGGAGGGAGAGGGAGCGAGGAGGGGGGGCGGAGGGAGAGGGAGCGAGGAGGGGGGCGGAGGGAGAGGGAGCGAGGAGGGGGGGCGGAGGGAGAGGGAGCGAGGAGGGGGGGCGGAGGGAGAGGGAGCGAGGAGGGGGGGCGGAGGGAGAGGGAGCGAGGAGGGGGGGCGGAGGGAGAGGGAGCGAGGAGGGGGGGCGGAGGAGAGGGAGCGAGGAGGGGGGGCGGAGGGAGAGGGAGCGAGGAGGGGGGGCGGAGGGAGAGGGAGCGAGGAGGGGGGGCGGAGGGAGAGGGAGCGAGGAGGGGGGGCGGAGGGAGAGGGAGCGAGGAGGGGGGGCGGAGGGAGAGGGAGCGAGGAGGGGGGGCGGAGGGAGAGGGAGCGAGGAGGGGGGGCGGAGGGAGAGGGAGCGAGGAGGGGGGGCGGAGGGAGAGGGAGCGAGGAGGGGGGGCGGAGGGAGAGGGAGCGAGGAGGGGGGCGGAGGGAGAGGGAGCGAGGAGGGGGGGCGGAGGGAGAGGGAGCGAGGAGGGGGGGCGGAGGGAGAGGGAGCGAGGAGGGGGGGCGGAGGGAGAGGGAGCGGAGGAGGGGGGGCGGAGGGAGAGGGAGCGAGGAGGGGGGGCGGAGGGAGAGGGAGCGAGGAGGGGGGGCGGAGGGAGAGGGAGCGAGGAGGGGGGGCGGAGGGAGAGGGAGCGAGGAGGGGGGGCGGAGGGAGAGGGAGCGAGGAGGGGGGGCGGAGGGAGAGGGAGCGAGGAGGGGGGGCGGAGGGAGAGGGAGCGAGGAGGGGGGGCGGAGGGAGAGGGAGCGAGGAGGGGGGGCGGAGGAGAGGGAGCGAGGAGGGGGGGCGGAGGGAGAGGGAGCGAGGAGGGGGGGCGGAGGAGAGGGAGCGAGGAGGGGGGGCGGAGGGAGAGGGAGCGAGGAGGGGGGGGGCGGAGGGAGAGGGAGCGAGGAGGGGGGGCGGAGGGAGAGGGAGCGAGGAGGGGGGGCGGAGGGAGAGGGAGCGAGGAGGGGGGGCGGAGGGAGAGGGAGCGAGGAGGGGGGGCGGAGGGAGAGGGAGCGAGGAGGGGGGGCGGAGGGAGAGGGAGCGAGGAGGGGGGCGGAGGGAGAGGGAGCGAGGAGGGGGCGGAGGGAGAGGGAGCGAGGAGGGGGGCGGAGGGAGAGGGAGCGAGGAGGGGGGCGGAGGGAGAGGGAGCGAGGAGGGGGGCGGAGGGAGAGGGAGCGAGGAGGGGGGCGGAGGGAGAGGGAGCGGAGGGAGAGGGAGCGAGGAGGGGGGGCGGAGGAGAGGGAGCGAGGAGGGGGGGGCGGAGGGAGAGGGAGCGAGGAGGGGGGCGGAGGGAGAGGGAGCGAGGAGGGGGGGCGGAGGGAGAGGGGGGGCGAGGAGGGAGGGCGGAGGGACGGAGGGGGCGAGGAGGGGGGGCGGAGGGACGGAGGGGGCGAGGAGGGGGGGCGGAGGGAGAGGGAGCGAGGAGGGGGGGCGGAGGGAGAGGGAGCGAGGAGGGGGGCGGAGGGAGAGGGAGCGAGGAGGGGGGGGCGGAGGGAGAGGGAGCGAGGAGGGGGGGCGGAGGGAGAGGGAGCGAGGAGGGGGGGCGGAGGGAGAGGGAGCGAGGAGGGGGGGCGGAGGGAGAGGGAGCGAGGAGGGGGGGCGGAGGGAGAGGGAGCGAGGAGGGGGGCGGAGGGAGAGGGAGCGTGGAGGGGGGCGGAGGGAGAGGGAGCGAGGAGGGGGGGCGGAGGGAGAGGGAGCGAGGAGGGGGGGCGGAGGGAGAGGGAGCGAGGAGGGGGGGCGGAGGGAGAGGGAGCGAGGAGGGGGGGCGGAGGGAGAGGGAGCGAGGAGGGGGGGCGGAGGGAGAGGGAGCGAGGAGGGGGGGCGGAGGGAGAGGGAGCGAGGAGGGGGGGCGGAGGGAGAGGGAGCGAGGAGGGGGGGCGGAGGGAGAGGGAGCGAGGAGGGGGGGCGGAGGGAGAGGGAGCGAGGAGGGGGGGCGGAGGGAGAGGGAGCGAGGAGGGGGGGCGGAGGGAGAGGGAGCGAGGAGGGGGGGCGGAGGGAGAGGGAGCGAGGAGGGGGGGCGGAGGGAGAGGGAGCGAGGAGGGGGGGCGGAGGGAGAGGGAGCGAGGAGGGGGGGCGGAGGGAGAGGGAGCGAGGAGGGGGGGCGGAGGGAGAGGGAGCGAGGAGGGGGGGCGGAGGGAGAGGGAGCGAGGAGGGGGGGGCGGAGGGAGAGGGAGCGAGGAGGGGGGGCGGAGGGAGAGGGAGCGAGGAGGGGGGGCGGAGGGAGAGGGAGCGAGGGGGGGGGGCGGAGGGAGAGGAAGCGAGGGGGGGCGGAGGGAGAGGGAGCGAGGGGGGGGCGGAGGGAGAGGGAGCGAGGGGGGGGCGGAGGGAGAGGGAGCGCAGGGAGAGGGAGCGCAGGGAGAGGGAGCGCAGGGAGAGGGAGCGCAGGGAGAGGGAGCGCAGGGAGAGGGAGCGCAGGGGGGCGAGGGGGGGGGCGCAGGGAGAGGGAGCGCAGGGAGAGGGAGCGCAGGGAGAGGGAGCGCAGGGAGAGGGAGCGCAGGGAGAGGGAGCGCAGGGAGAGGGAGCGCAGGGAGAGGGAGCGCAGGGAGAGGGAGCGCAGGGAGAGGGAGCGCAGGGAGAGGGAGCGCAGGGAGAGGGAGCGCGCAGGGAGAGGGAGCGGAGAGGGAGCGCGGGGGGGCGAGGAGGGGGGGCGAGGAGGGGGGGCGGAGGGAGAGGGGTCGGAAGCGAGGAGGGGGGGCGGAGGGAGAGGGAGCGAGGAGGGGGGGCGGCGGGAGAGCGGAGGGAGAGGGAGCGAGGAGGGGGGCGGAGGGAGAGGGAGCGAGGAGGGGGGCGGAGGGAGAGGGAGCGAGGAGGGGGGGCGGAGGGAGAGGGAGCGAGGAGGGGGGGCGGAGGGAGAGGGAGCGAGGAGGGGGGGCGGAGGGAGAGGGAGCGAGGAGGGGGGGCGGAGGGAGAGGGAGCGAGGAGGGGGGGCGGAGGGAGAGGGAGCGAGGAGGGGGGGCGGAGGGAGAGGGAGCGAGGAGGGGGGGCGGAGGGAGAGGGAGCGAGGAGGGGGGGCGGAGGGAGAGGAGCGAGGAGGGGGGGCGGAGGGAGAGGGAGCGAGGAGGGGGGGGCGGAGGGAGAGGGAGCGAGGAGGGGGGGCGGAGGGAGAGGGAGCGAGGAGGGGGGGCGGAGGGAGAGGGAGCGAGGAGGGGGGGCGGAGGGAGAGGGAGCGAGGAGGGGGGGCGGAGGGAGAGGGAGCGAGGAGGGGGGGCGGAGGGAGAGGGAGCGAGGAGGGGGGGCGGAGGGAGAGGGAGCGAGGAGGGGGGGCGGAGGGAGAGGGAGCGAGGAGGGGGGCGGAGCGAGAGGGAGCGAGGAGGGGGGGGCGGAGGGAGAGGGAGCGAGGAGGGGGGGCGGAGGGAGAGGGAGCGAGGAGGGGGGGCGGAGGGAGAGGGAGCGAGGGAGGGGGGAGCGAGGGAGATGGAGGGGGGAGGGGGGAGCGAGGGAGATGGAGGGGGGAGGGGGGAGCGAGGGAGATGGAGGGGGGAGATGGAGAGCGAGGGAGATGGAGAGCGAGGGAGATGGAGAGCGAGGGAGATGGAGAGCGAGGGAGATGGAGAGCGAGGGAGATGGAGAGCGAGGGAGATGGAGAGCGAGGGAGATGGAGAGCGAGGGAGATGGAGAGCGAGGGAGATGGAGAGCGAGGGAGATGGAGAGCGAGGGAGATGGAGAGCGAGGAGGGGGAGCGAGGAGGGGGAGCGAGGAGGGGGAGCGAGGAGGGGGGAGCGAGGAGGGGGGAGCGAGGGAGATGGAGCGAGGAGGGGGGGAGCGAGGAGGGGGGAGCGAGGAGGGGGGAGCGAGGAGGGGGGAGCGAGGAGGGGGGAGCGAGGAGGGGGGAGCGAGGAGGGGGGAGCGAGGAGGGGGGGAGCGAGGAGGGGGGGAGCGAGGAGGGGGGGAGCGAGGAGGGGGGAGCGAGGAGGGGGGAGCGAGGAGGGGGGAGCGAGGAGGGGGGAGCAGGGAGAGGGAGGGAGGGGGGAGGAGGGAGATGGAGCGAGGAGGGGGGAGCGAGGAGGGGGGAGCGAGGAGGGGGGAGCGAGGAGGGGGAGCGAGGAGGGGGGAGCGAGGGGTGGGGAGCGAGGGGTGGGGCGGAGGGAGAGGGAGCGAGGGGGGGCGGAGGGAGAGGGAGCGAGGGGGGGGGCGGAGGGAGAGGGAGCGAGGGGGGGGCGGAGGGAGAGGGAGCGAGGGGGGGGCGGAGCGAGGGGGGCGGAGGGAGAGGGAGCGCAGGGAGAGGGAGCGCAGGGAGAGGGAGCGCAGGGAGAGGGAGCGCAGGGAGAGGGAGCGCAGGGAGAGGGAGCGCAGGGAGAGGAGCGCAGGGAGAGGGAGCGCAGGGAGAGGGAGCGCAGGGAGAGGGAGCGCAGGGGGGCGAGGAGGGGGAGCGAGGGGGGGGGGCGCAGGGAGAGGGAGCGCAGGGAGAGGGAGCGCAGGGAGAGGGAGCGCAGGGAGAGGGAGCGCAGGGAGAGGGAGCGCAGGGAGAGGGAGCGCAGGGAGAGGGAGCGCAGGGGGGCGAGGAGGGGGGGCGGAGGGAGAGGGGGTCGGAAGCGAGGAGGGGGGGCGGAGGGAGAGGAGCGAGGAGGGGGGGCGGAGGGAGAGGGAGCGAGGAGGGGGGGCGGAGGGAGAGGGAGCGAGGAGGGGGGGCGGAGGGAGAGGGAGCGAGGAGGGGGGGCGGAGGGAGAGGGAGCGAGGAGGGGGGGCGGAGGGAGAGGGAGCGAGGAGGGGGGGCGGAGGGAGAGGGAGCGAGGAGGGGGGGCGGAGGGAGAGGGAGCGGGGAGGGGGGGCGGAGGGAGAGGGAGCGGGAGGGGGGGCGGAGGGAGAGGGAGCGGGGCGGAGGGAGAGGGAGGGGGGAGGGGGGAGCGAGGGAGATGGAGGGGGGAGGGGGGAGCGAGGGAGATGGAGAGCGAGGGAGATGGAGAGCGAGGGAGATGGAGAGCGAGGGAGATGGAGAGCGAGGGAGATGGAGAGCGAGGAGGGGGGAGCGAGGAGGGGGGAGCGAGGAGGGGGGAGCGAGGAGGGGGGAGCGAGGGAGATGGAGCGAGGAGGGGGGAGCGAGGGAGATGGAGCGAGGAGGGGGGAGCGAGGGAGATGGAGCGAGGAGGGGGGAGCGAGGGAGATGGAGCGAGGAGGGGGGAGCGAGGGAGATGGAGCGAGGAGGGGGGAGCGAGGGAGATGGAGCGAGGGAGATGGAGCGAGGAGGGGGGAGCGAGGAGGGGGGAGCGAGGAGGGGGGAGCGAGGGAGATGGAGCGAGGGAGATGGAGCGAGGAGATGGAGCGAGGGAGATGGAGCGAGGGAGATGGAGCGAGGGAGATGGAGCGAGGAGGGGGGAGCGAGGAGGGGGGAGCGAGGAGGGGGGGAGCGAGGAGGGGGGAGCGAGGGAGATGGAGCGAGGAGGGGGGAGCGAGGGAGATGGAGCGAGGAGGGGGGAGCGAGGGAGATGGAGCGAGGAGGGGGAGCGAGGGAGATGGAGCGAGGAGGGGGGAGCGAGGGAGATGGAGCGAGGAGGGGGGGAGCGAGGGAGATGGAGCGAGGAGGGGGGAGCGAGGGAGATGGAGCGAGGAGGGGGGAGCGAGGAGGGGGGGAGCGAGGAGGGGGGAGCGAGGAGGGGGGAGCGAGGAGGGGGGAGCGAGGGGGATGGAGCGAGGAGGGGGGAGCGAGGAGGGGGGAGCGAGGGAGATGGAGCGAGGAGGGGGGAGCGAGGGAGATGGAGCGAGGAGGGGGGAGCGAGGGAGATGGAGCGAGGGAGATGGAGCGAGGAGGGGGGAGCGAGGGAGATGGAGCGAGGAGGGGGGAGCGAGGGAGATGGAGCGAGGAGGGGGGAGCGAGGGAGATGGAGCGAGGAGGGGGGAGCGAGGGAGATGGAGCGAGGAGGGGGGAGCGAGGGAGATGGAGCGAGGGAGATGGAGCGAGGAGGGGGAGCGAGGGAGATGGAGCGAGGAGGGGGGAGCGAGGGAGATGGAGCGAGGAGGGGGGGAGCGAGGGAGATGGAGCGAGGAGGGGGGAGCGAGGGAGATGGAGCGAGGAGGGGGGAGCGAGGGAGATGGAGCGAGGAGGGGGGAGCGAGGGAGATGGAGCGAGGAGGGGGGAGCGAGGGAGATGGAGCGAGGAGGGGGGGAGCGAGGGAGATGGAGCGAGGAGGGGGGAGCGAGGGAGATGGAGCGAGGAGGGGGGAGCGAGGGGAGATGGAGCGAGGAGGGGGGAGTGAGGGAGATGGAGCGAGGAGGGGGGAGTGAGGGAGATGGAGCGAGGAGGGGGGAGTGAGGGAGATGGAGCGAGGAGGGGGGAGTGAGGGAGATGGAGCGAGGAGGGGGGAGTGAGGGAGATGGAGCGAGGAGGGGGGAGTGAGGGAGATGGAGCGAGGAGGGGGGAGTGAGGGAGATGGAGCGAGGAGGGGGGAGTGAGGGAGATGGAGCGAGGAGGGGGGAGTGAGGGAGATGGAGCGAGGAGGGGGGAGTGAGGGAGATGGAGCGAGGAGGGGGGAGTGAGGGAGATGGAGCGAGGAGGGGGGAGTGAGGAGATGGAGCGAGGAGGGGGGAGTGAGGGAGATGGAGCGAGGAGGGGGGAGTGAGGGAGATGGAGCGAGGAGGGGGGTGAGGGAGATGGAGCGAGGAGGGGGGAGTGAGGGAGATGGAGCGAGGAGGGGGGAGTGAGGGAGATGGAGCGAGGAGGGGGGAGTGAGGGAGATGGAGCGAGGAGGGGGGAGTGAGGGAGATGGAGCGAGGAGGGGGGAGTGAGGGAGATGGAGCGAGGAGGGGGGAGTGAGGGAGATGGAGCGAGGAGGGGGGAGTGAGGGAGATGGAGCGAGGAGGGGGGAGTGAGGGAGATGGAGCGAGGAGGGGGGAGTGAGGGAGATGGAGTGAGGAGGGGGAGTGAGGGAGATGGAGTGAGGAGGGGGGAGTGAGGGAGATGGAGTGAGGAGGGGGGCGGAAGGTAATGGAGGGGGGCGGAGGGTGGGAGGGAGTGAGTGAGTGAGTGAGTGAGGGAGATGGAGCGAGGAGGGGGGAGTGAGGGAGATGGAGCGAGGAGGGGGGAGTGAGGGAGATGGAGCGAGGAGGGGGGAGTGAGGGAAATGGAGCGAGGAGGGGGGAGTGAGGGAGATGGAGCGAGGAGGGGGGAGTGAGGGAGATGGAGCGAGGAGGGGGGGAGTGAGGGAGATGGAGCGAGGAGGGGGGAGTGAGGAGATGGAGCGAGGAGGGGGGAGTGAGGGAGATGGAGCGAGGAGGGGGGAGTGAGGGAGATGGAGTGAGGAGGGGGGAGTGAGGGAGATGGAGTGAGGAGGGGGGAGTGAGGGAGATGGAGTGAGGAGGGGGGAGTGAGGGAGATGGAGTGAGGAGGGGGGAGTGAGGGAGATGTAGTGAGGAGGGGGGAGTGAGGGAGATGGAGTGAGGAGGGGGGCGGAGGGTAATGGAGGGGGGCGGAGGGTGGGAGTGAGTGAGTGAGTGAGTGAGGGATCGCCACTGTTTTTTGAGAGAAGTTGATTTACATTAAAACAAATGTTGGTGAAATCAGAGGCTCGCGCGTCCGGGAACAAATAGAAAAATCCGTCTAAAAAATGTAAAGTCGATCAGACACTTCAGACAGAATCAATGCAGTTTTCATTGTTTGAAAAAAATAATTTTACAAAATTAGAAACAGGAGAGGGCAAAAGGCGCATTTGCAATAAAACTAAAGCTCTGGAGGAAGTTGCTGGGCGCTCCGGTTAAAGCGATTCCCAAATGAAAAAACCAAAAACAACAAAACAAAACTTCCCAGCTCCGAGAGAAGCCGCCAAACCTGCTCCCGCCCCGATTTTAACCGTCTTCAACTTTCCCAAAACACAATAAAGAAAAACCCCTCAAAAAACCAGCGCCGCACAGAGGGAACAAACTCAACTTTAAACCCAGCAGAAACTCTCACTCTCTCTCTCTCTCCCTCCCTCCTCCAGAAACTTACCCCTTGTTGCAGTCCGGCAGTGCCCAAACTCTGTCCTCTCAGCAATCAACAAGAAGTGAAATGTGCCTGTCTCCCAATGGAGTTTAACTGCTGAGGGAATGAGGGAGTGCGCACAACTCACCTCCCAAAGTGGAGGAGGAGGAGGGAACTCACTGCAAACCCTCCTACAGCCACACAACCTGGCCACACACTGTAAGCTCAAAACCTTCGCAGCAATTGCTCAAGCTCAACCCACTTTTTTTTTTAAACTGGCACTTTTTTTTTTAAATTATTTTTTTCTAGTATATTCTAATACAGCAAGGGATTTCTTTCTCTCCCCTCCCTTCTGAGTGTGGAAATCACAGGCATGCAAGCACCACAACCACCATAAGCCGCAGAAGTTATAAAACACATCAAAAGTTAATGGTGGGTGGGTGGCAAAACTCGGTTCACTGGCGCTACTGAAGCAGATTGCCCTCCTGGGGGTTGTGCCTTGCACCGCCGCCTGATTCCAGCACAGCCTGCGGGCCACGCCATCTGGAGTAAGGCGCTCACAGTCCGCTGCTAGCACCAGAAGCTGCTTCTGCTATTGCCAAGCGTCTGGAAGTACTGTGGAGTGTTTTTGGAAGGCGTTGTGCCGATTCCCTGGATTTGGCAGAGAGCGTTGCTGCCTTGTCACAGGGAGGACAGAGGATCTGGTGACCTGTCCACACAAAGGCTCAAATGCACCCCAGCACCTCGGTGTGCACGCCCATCAGCCCTCTCCTGTATACTGGCCCACCGACGTCCTGATCTGAGTCCCCACCTTTTCCATCTGGACTGCCCGTAGCCCACTCATGCTTGGTGACTCAGCACAATATGATCCCAACTCTATGCTAGCCTTTAAAGTATGTGCAAAGCCAGTATCTGAGCTGGTGGCTGCAAGTGTCAGACCAAGTGATGTGGTGTTGCTCTCTTTACTCCTCCTGGGGCTGCTATGGCTGGGCAGGTGGCAGTTGTTGAGTGTCTGAAAGCAGAAAATCAGAAAGGGAAAGTTGGGTCTGAGGGAAGGGGGTGGGATGGAAAGCAAGAGATCCATGGTGACACCATTTGCAGATTGCGCATCATGCCAGACAGCAGGATGAGGGTGAGCTCTGAGTTGAGAAGGGGCATAACACAGGAATGTCAGATGCCATAGGCTCTTTCACGGAGAACCATCTCATCCGTAGGGCTCAAGAGATGCAGAAGTCCTTGTCCCCTGCCGGCTCTGCTCTGATTCCTTCTATTGTGGGCCACCTTGTTCTGCAAGAGAGAGGGAAGAATGTCAGTGATTGTGTAGCACTGTGTTTGGTTATGTGCCTGCCATAGCTGAATAGCTGGAGGTTATGTGAAGGCAGTGAGAGGTGGGCGTGAGGTTGGCAGCATTGGTAGGCGTGTGAGAGTGAGGTGGAGTATCTGGATGTTATGCCTGAGTCCTGATTGCCAGGGGCTGCTGATTGGTGAGTGATGAGTAGCATGAGAGGTTGGTGGAGTGGTAGATAGGAGATGTCATGTAAAGAAGCATTCACTGACTTTGACCATCCGCGTGAGGTCATTAGTCCTTTTGTGACACTATCACCAGGTCCAAAAGCTAAGAATTGATCTCCCTGGCCACCTCCTTTCACTCCCTTCTGAAGGTGGTCCTTGAGGGCCTCCTGGCCCACCATGGAACCATGGCGTCTCTCCCCTGGTGCTCCATTTTCCTTGTTTAGAATTGCAGCGATAGTATTCAGCAGCAGCTTTTCCTAGCATTCAGTGCAGTTCCCTTAAAGAAGAACAGACTGCCTTTAAGAACAGAAGGATGGCTGCACCACATGCTTTCAGCACAACGCTGCTAGGCTCCTTGCTGACTGCAAAGGCACCCAGCCCAATGCCAATGTAAATGAGGTGGTAGCACCAAATTTGTGTGCTGCCCACCTCCATTGGAACTGGTACAGGCAGCTTGTGAATTGTGACTCCAACACCCAAATAATGGCGCAATCCAATTTTTAGCCCCAGAAATTTTCAAGCAGTGTCTTTCTTATTGCTAAACATCATGGTCCTGCAGTTTTTTTTTTCGGTATATGTGGTTTGCCTTTAAGGCTTGCAAGGGATCAGTATTGCTTTAAGAGCCAGCAAGCCTTAGGAGTTATAGGAAGGTGCATTTTTATTTGCCTTAGAAACAGCCATTTGGAGACTGCGATTGAAAGGGTACATTCTTGTTACCATAGATATAGCCACTGGGAGTGAGCCTGATGCAATACATTTGTTACAATTCAGTTTTGAACTGGCTTGTTAGTTGAAGACAGTTTGTGCCAACAGAACACAGTGACAGAAGTCACAGACAGCTGTGATGAGCACACCTGAAAAAGAGCTCTCAACCATTTAAACTGAAGGAAGAGGATTTTTGTCTGTTTAATATTATATCTTCTTTCTTCTTTGGCCTCTTTGTCTCGAGAGACAATGGGTAAGCGCCAGGAGGTGGTCTGTGGTTTGTGAAGCAGCGCCTGGAGTGGCTATAAAGGCCAATACTAGAGTGACAGACTCTTCCACAGGTGCTGCAGATAAAATTGGTTGTTGGGGCTGTTACACAGTTGGTTCTCTCCTTGTGCTTCTGTCTTTTTTCCTGCCAACTGCTATGTCTCTTCGACTCGCCACACATTAGCCCCGCCTTTATGGCTGCCCGCCAGCTCTGGCGATCGTTGGCAACTGACTCCCACGACTTGTGATCAAGTCACGACTTCATGTCGTGTGTGCAGACGTCTTTAAAGCGGAGACAAGGACGGCCGGTGGGTCTGATACCAGTGACGAGCTCGCTGTACAATGTGTCTTTGGGGATCCTGCCATCTTCCATGCAGCTCACATGGCCAAGCCATCTCAAGCGCCGCTGGCTTAGTAGGGTGTATATGTTGGGGATGTAGGCCGCCTCGAGGACTTCTGTGTTGGAGATACGGTCCTGCCACCTGATGCGAGGGATTCTCCGGAGGCAGCGAAGATGGAATGAATTGAGACGTCGCTCTTGGCTGACATACGTTGTCCAGGCTTCGCTGCTGTAGAGCAAGGTACTGAGAACACAGGCTTGATACACTCGGACTTTTGTGTTCCGTGTCAGTGCGCCATTTTCCCACACTCTCTTGGCCAGTCTGGACATAGCAGTGGAAGCCTTTCCCATGCGCTTGTTGATTTCTGCATCGAGAGACAGGTTACTAGTTGAGCCTAGGTAGGTGAACTCTTGAACCACTTCCAGAGTGTGGTCGCTGATATTGATGGATGGAGCATTTCTGACGTCCTGTCACATGATGTTCGTTTTCTTGAGGCTGATGGTTAGGCCAAATTCATTGCAGGCAGCCGCAATTCTGTCGATGAGTCTCTGCAGACACTCTTCAGTGTGAGATGTTAATGCAGCATCGTCAGCAAAGAGGAGTTCCCTGATGAGGACTTTCTGTACTTTGGTCTTCGCTCTTAGATGGGCAAGGTTGAACAACCTGCCACCTGATCTTGTGTGGAGGAAAATTCCTTCTTCTGAAGACTTGAATGCATGTGAGAGCAGCAGGGAGAAGAAGATCCCAAACAGTGTAGGTGCGAGAACAGAGCCCTGTTTCACACCACTCAGAATAGGAAAGGGGTCTGATGAGGCACCGCTATGCTGAATTGTGCCTTTCATATTGTCATGGAATGAGCTGATGATACTTCGTAGCTTTGGTGGACATCCGATCTTTTCTAGTAGTCTGAAGAGACCACGTCTGCTGACGAGGTCAAAGGCTTTGGTGAGATCAATGAAAGTAATGTAGAGGGGCATCTGTTCACGGCATTTCTCCTGTAGCTGGCGAAGGGAGAACAGCATGTCAATGGTGGATCTCTCTGCACGAAAGCCACACTGTGCCTCAGGGTAGACGCGCTCGGCCAGCTTCTGGAGCCTGGTTAAAGCGACTCGAGCAAAGACTTTCCCCACTGTGCTGAGCAGGGAGATTCCACGGTAGTTGTTGCAGTCACCGTTGTTCTTATAGAGGGTGATGATATTGGCGTCGCGCATGTCCTGTGGGATTGCTCCCTCGTCGCAGCACGGGCAAAGCAGTTCGTACAGTGCTGAAAGTATAGCAGGCTTGGCACTCTTGATTATTTCAGGGGCAATGCCGTCCTTCCCAGGGGCTTATCCGCTGGCTAGAGAATCAATGGCATCACTGAGTTCCGATTTTGTTGGCTGTTCGTCCAACTCATCCATGACTGGCAGAGACTGGGCTGCATTGAGGGCGGTCTCAGTGACATTTTCCCTGGAGTACAGTTCTAGGTAGTGCTCCACCCAGCGGTCCATTTGCTTGCGTTGGTCAGTGATTGTGTCCCTTGGTTTAGATTTGAGGGGGGGCGATCTTCTTGATGGTTGGCCCAAAAGTTCTCTTAATGCCATCATACATTCCTCTGATGTTTCCGGTGTCAGAGGCCAGCTGAATATGACTGCATAGGTGTTGCCAGTAGTCATTTGCGCAGCGCCTGGCTGTTCTTTGTGCAGCGCTTCTGGCTGCTTTAAGTGCGACGGATGTTAACTCGCTGGGGGCTCTCTTCTAGTTCAGCAGTGCAATGTGCTTAGCGGCTATGACAGGTTCCAGCTTTTCAGTGAGATTGAAACCAGTCTGCATTTCGCTTCACACGTTTGCCATAGGTGGTCATTGCTGAGTCATAGATGGCGTCTCTGATGTGGGCCCACTTGGTCTCTGCATCCCCTGTAGGAGTATTTTGAAGGGCTTTTTCAAGTGAATTTAGAAAGCTATGTAACAGCTGTGGATGAGAGATTCTGCTAGTGTTGATGTGCAGGCGGCCCTTCTGCTTGGAGTGATGCAGCTTCTTTGGTTTGAGTCTAACCTTGCTGCAAACCAGGGAGAGGTCGGTGTCGCAGTCCGCACTGTGGAAGCTGCGTGTGATTTGAACACTGTTTAAAGAGGCTCGCCTTGTGACGATGAGGTCCAGCTGGTGCCAATGACGTGATCTTGGGTGCCTCCAAGAAACCTGATGACAGCGTTTAGTGTGAAAGAACGAGTTGGTGATGCAGAGGTTATGATAGGTACACAACTCCAGCAGTCTCTGTCCATTCTCATTCATCCTTCCAATGCCATAGCGCCCAAGGCAGGAGGGCCATGAGTCGTGGTCGGCCCCAACCCTGGCATTAAAGTCCCCCAGCAGGAGCAGGAGTTTGGTGTTGGGGATGCTACTAATGATATTATGGAGTTCCTCGTAGAACTGGTCTTCAGCTTCAGGTGGGGAGCAGAGTGTTGGAGCATAGATGCTGAGTAGGTGTACTGGACCAGAGGCGGTGAGCAGTCGGATGGACAGTATGCGTTCCGAGCCATTTGAGGGAGGCTCTATCATGCTGAGCAAGGAGTTTCTGATGGCGAAGCCCACTCCATGCTTTCTTGGTTCTTCAGGATCCCTACCCTGCCAGAAGAAGGTGTAGTCTTGCTCTGTTAGAGATCCGCTCGCGGGGAGGCGTGTCTCCTGAAGTGCTGCAATGTCCACATTGAGTCTACTGAGCTCGTTGTTAATGATGGCGGTCTTCCGAGAATCGTTGATCCGTGTAATATTATATCTCAAAATTCTAAAAAAGTCAAGCCAAGACAGAGATCTCTGGTAATTTAAATTGAAGAAAGGGAAGTTAAACTGTGACAATCTTTCATCCCTCAAAAACTCAAAAGTCAGATTGATTCTGTTGAAAGTGTTTGCAAGTCATTAGGTTTTGACATTTTTTTTTGGTTTTTCAGTAGATTTGTTGGGAATGTAGAATAGAGGGAATGGAAGTTAAGGCAGTTGTATGTTCCTCCTGCAGAATGTGGGAGGTAAGGGTCGCCAAGAGTGTCCCTGCTGACTGCATCTGCGGGAAGTGCACCCAACTCCAGCTCCTCGAGAACCGCGTTAGGGAACTGGAGCTGGAGCTGGATGAACTTCGGATCATTCGGGAGGCAGAGGGGGTTATTGAGAGGAGTTATGGGGAGGTAGTCACACCTCAGGTAAAAGAAGTAGGTAGATGGGTTACCGTCAGGGGAAGGAGAGGGAACCAGCAGGCAGTGCAGGGATCCCCTGTGGCCGTTTCCCTCAACAACAGGTCTACCGTTTTGGATACTGTTGCGGGGGACGACTTACCAGGGGTAAGCAATGGGGTGCAGGTCTCTGGCACAGAGTCTGTCCCTGTTGCTCAGAAGGGAAGGGGGAAGAGGAGCAGAGCATTAGTCATTGGGGACTCCATAGTTAGGAGAACAGATAGGAGGTTCTGTGGGAACGAGAGAGACTCACGGTTGGTATGTTGCCTCCCAGGTGCCAGGGTTCGTGATGTCTCGGATCGTGTTTTTGGGATCCTTAAGGGGGAGGGGGAGCAGTCCCAAGTCGTGATCCACATAGGCACCAACGACATAGGTAGGAAGAGAGATGGGGATTTAAGACAGAAATTCAGGGAGCTAGGGTAGAAGCTTAGAGCGAGAACAAACAGAGTTGTTATCTCTGGGTTGTTGCCCGTGCCACGTGATAGCGAAGCGAGGAATAGGGAGAGAGAGGAGTTGAACGTGGCTGCAGGGATGGTGCAGGAGGGAGGGTTTTGGTTTCCTGGATAATTGGGGCTCTTTCTGGGGTAGGTGGGACCTCTACAAACAGGATGGTCTTCACCTGAACCAGAGGGGTACCAATATCCTGGGGGGGAGATTTGCTAGTGCTCTTCGGGGGGGTTTAAACTAATTCAGCAGGGGAATGGGAACCTAAAATGTAGTGCCAGTGTACAGGATGTTGAGAGTAGTGAGGTCAGGGATAAGGTTACAAGGACGCAAGAGGGCACTGACAAGCAAGAACCTGGTTTAAAGTGTGTCTACTTCAACGCCAGGAGCATCCGGAATAAGGTGGGTGAGCTTGCAGCATGGGTTGGTACCTGGGATCTCGATGTAGTGGCCATTTCAGAGACATGGGTAGAGCAGGGGCAGGAATGGATGTTGCAGGTTCCGGGATTTAGATGTTTCAGTAAGAACAGAGAAGATGGTAAAAGAGGGGGTGGGGTGTGGCATTGTTAATCAAGGAGAGTATTACAGCGACAGAAAGGACGTTTGAGGACACGTCTACTGAGGTAGTATGGGCCGAGGTTAGAAACAGGAGAGGTGAGGTCACCCTGTTGGGAGTCTTTTATAGACCTCCAAATAGTTCCAGAGATGTAGAGGAAAGGATAGCGAAGATGATTCTCGACAGGGGCGAGAGTAACAGGGTAGTTGTTATGGGGGACTTTAAATTTCCAAATATCGACGGGAAATACTATAGTTCGAGTACTTTAGATGGGTCAGTTTTTGTCCAGTGTGTGCAGGAGGGTTTTCTGACACAGTATGTAGACAGGCCAACCAGGGGCGATGCCACATTGGATTTGGTACTGGGTAATGAACCCGGCCAGCTGTTAGATTTAGATGTAGGTGAGCACTTTGGTGATAGTGATCACAATTCGGTTAGGTTTACCTTAGCGATGGGCAGGGACAGGTATATACCGCAGGGCAAGAATTATAGCTGGGGGAAAGGAAATTATGACGCGATTAGGTAAGATTTAGGATGCGTAGGATGGGGAAGGAAACTGCAGGGGATGGGAACAATCGAAATGTGGAGCTTATTCAAGGAGCAGCTACTGCGTGTCCTTGATAAGTATGTACCTGTGAGGCAGGGAGGAAGTTGTCGAGCGAGGGAGCCGTGGTTTACTAAAGAAGTTGAAGCGCTTGTCAAGAGCAAGAAGAAGGCTTATGTTAGGATGAGACGTGAAGGCTCAGTTAGGACACTTGAGAGTTACAAGCTAGCCAGGAAGGATCTAAAGGGAGAGCTAAGACGAGCAAGGAGAGGACACGAGAAGTCATTGGCGGATCGGATCAGGGAAAACCCTAAGGCTTTCTATAGGTATATCAGGAATAAAAGAATGACTAGAGTTAGATTAGGGCCAATCAAGGATAGTAGTGGGAAGTTGTGTGTGGAATCAGAGGAGGTAGGGGAAGTGTTAAATGAATATTTTGCGTCAGTATTTACAGTAGAGAAAGAAAATGTTGTCGAGGAGAATACTGAGATTCAGGCTACTAGGCTAGATGGGATTGAGGTTCACAAGGAGGAGGTGTTATCAATTTTGGAAAGTGTGAAAATAGATAAGTCCCCTGGGCCAGATGGGATTTATCCTAGGATTCTCTGGGAAGCTAGGGAGGAGATTGCAGAGCCTTTGTCCTGGATCTTTATGTCGTCATTGTCGACAGGAATAGTGCCGGAAGACTGGAGGATAGCAAATGTTGTCCCCTTGTTCAAGAAGGGGAGTAGAGACAGCCCTTGTAATTATAGACCTGTGAGCCTTACTTCGGTTGTGGGTAAAATGTTGGAAAAGGTTATAAGAGACAGGATTTATAATCATCTTGAAAAGAATAAGTTCATTAGTGATAGTCAGCACGGTTTTGTGACGGGTAGGTCGTGCCTCACAAACCTTATTGAGTTTATTGAGAAGGTGACCAAACAGGTGGATGAGGGTAAAGCAGTGGATGTGGTGTATATGGATTTCAGTAAGGCGTTTGATAAGGTTCCCCATGGTAGGCTATTTCAGAAAATCCGGAAGTATGGGGTTGAAGGTGATTTAGGGCTTTGGATCAGAAATTGGCTAGCTGAAAGAAGACAGAGGGTGGTGGTTGATGGCAAATGTTCATCCTGGAGTTTAGTTATTAGTGGTGTACCGCAAGGATCTGTTTTGGGGCCACTGCTGTTTGTCATTTTTATAAATGACCTGGAAGAGGGTGTAGAAGGGTGGGTTAGTAAATTTGCGGATGACACTAAGGTCGGTGGAGTTGTGGATAGTGCCGAAGGATGTTGTAGGGTACAGAGGGACATAGATAGGCTGCAGAGCTGGGCTGAGAGATGGCAAATGGAGTTTAATGCGGAAAACTGCGAGGTGATTCACTTTGGAAGGAGTAACAGGAATGCAGAGTACTGGGCTAATGGGAAGGTTCTTGGTAGTGTAGATGAACAGAGAGATCTTGGTGTCCAGGTGCATAAATCCCTGAAGGTTGCTAACCAGGTTAATAGGGCTGTTAAGAAGGCATATGGTGTGTTAGCTTTTATTAGTAGGGGGATCAAGATTCGGAGCCATGAGGTCATGCTGCAGCTGTACAAAACTCTGGTGAGACCGCACCTGGAGTATTGCGTGCAGTTCTGGTCACCGCATTATAGGAAGGATGTGGAAGCTATGGAAAGGGTGCAGAGGAGATTTACTAGGATGTTGCCTGGTATGGAGGGAAGGTCTTACGAGGAAAGGCTGAGGGACTTGAGGTTGTTTTCGTTGGAGAGAAGGAGGAGGAGAGGTGACTTAATAGAGACATATAAGATAATCAGAGGGTTAGTTAGGGTGGATAGTGAGAGTCTTTTTCCTCGGATGGTGATGGCAAACATGAGGGGACATAGCTTTAAGTTGAGGGGTGATAGATATAGGACAGATGTTAGAGGTAGTTTCTTTACTCAGAGAGTAGTAGGGGCGTGGAACGCCCTGCCTGCAACAGTAGTAGACTCGCCAACTTTAAGGGCATTTAAGTGGTCATTGGATAGACATATGGATGAAAATGGAATAGTGTAGGTCAGATGGTTTCACAGGTCGGCGCAACATCGAGGGCCGAAGGGCCTGTACTGCGCTGTAATGTTCTAATTCTAATTCTAATTAACTGTTGAAATTCGCTGGAGAAGGAAAGCAACATTCTGTGAGGACTTCGAGCGACATCCTTTGAGGACTTCAAGCAACATTGGACTGTAAATTTGCTTGGACTCTAATTTTTTTCTATTTTTAAATGTTGTTTATATCTTCATCGTTTTTAAGAATTTAGTTCTTCTAATTAAAGAGTTAATTTGTTGATTTAAAGACACCTGACTTGATTAGCCTCATTGGGGGTTAATAGATGGTACAATTTGGCTGGGTCTTTCTTTAATTTGGAAGGTTTTAAATGATATGTTAGCCAATCTGTGGAGTGAGGGATTGAATTAACAGTGCGTTGGTCTCACCACAAACAGAATCGTATGATTTGATTAGGGGCTTTGACAGAGTGGTCGGTTGTAGCATAATGCTGATGCTTCTTTTTGAGAAGTGAAGTTGCAAAACGGATCAGAATGGGCAATTTTCCCCAGGCGAAAGTCCTCTTAAAATTTAAAGTTAATTCTTCTATTTGTCATTATTTCTGAGTGCACACCACATAAGAGTGCTCAAGCAACTATTCTGCTGCCTGGATAGGTCTGGCTTCCTGAAATAATACCAAGAAAGATTGTCCCATATGGGTTTACATAAGAACATAAGAAATAGGAGCAGGAGTAGGTCATTCAGCTCCTCAAGCCTGCCCCGCCATTCAGTAAGATCACGGCCGATCGGTCCCAGGCCTCAAGTCCTCTATCGGGCCTGCTCCGCATACCCCTCGACTCCCCGAGATTTCAAAAATCTATCTACCTCCTCCTTAAATACATTGTGACCTAGCCTCCACAACTCTCTGAAGTCGAGAATTCCAGAGATTCACCTCCCTCTGTGAAAAGAAATTCCTTCGCATCCCAGTTTTAAATGTGTGCCCCCTTATTCTGTGTTTATATCCTTTAGTTCGAGATTGCCCCACTCGTGGAAACATATTCTCAACATTTACCCTGTCAAGCTCCCTTAAAATCTTATTTATTTATTTAGAGATACAGCACTGAAACAGGCCCATTCGGCCCACCGAGTCTGTGCCAACCATCAACCACCCATTTATACTAATCCTACACTAATCTCATATTCCTACCACATCCTCACCTTCCCCTACCACCTACCTATACTAGGGGCAATTTAAAATGGCCAATTTACCTATCAACCTGCAAGTCTTTGGCTGTGGGAGGAAACCGGAGCACCCGGAGGAAACCCACGCGGTCACAGGGAGAACTTGCAAACTCCACACAGGCAGTACCAAGAATTGAACCCGGGTCGCTGGAGCTGTGAGGCTGCAGTGCTAACCACTGCGCCACTATATGTTTCAATAAGATCACCTCTCATTCCTCTGAACTCCAAAGAATAAAGCCGTTCTTGATAACCCAACCCCTGGATCCCAGGAATCAGCCTTGTGAACCTTTTTTGAACTGCCTCCAATGCCAGTATATCCTTCCTTAAATGCGGGGACCAAAATTGTGCGCAGTACTCTAGGTGTGGCCTCACCAACACCCTGTACAGTTGTAACACGACTTCCCTATTTTTAAACTCTAACCCCGAGCAATAAAGGCCAAAATTCCATTTGCCTTCTTAATTACTTGCTGCACCCGCATGCTAACCTTTTGTGTTTCAAGGTTTCCTATCTTTCAACCCCATAATGTCTCCATCACCAAGATCACCTACTTCTACCTCTGTAACATTGCTCATTTCCACCACTGCAGCAGCTCGTCTTTTTATTCATTCATGGGACGTGATTGTTTTTGGCAAGGCCAGCATTTATTGCCCATCCCTAATTTCCCTTGAGAAAGTGGTGGTGAGCCACCCTCTTGAACAGTTGCAGTCTGTTGGTGTAGGTACACCCACAATGCTGTTAGGTAGGGCTTTCCAGCTGTTTCTGCTGCTGAAACCCTTATCCATCCCTTTGTTACTTCCAAACTTGACTATGGTCAGCCTACTACCTTCTGTAAACTTGAGCTCATACAGATCTCTGCTGCCCCGCTCCTAACTCACACCAAGTCCTGTTTAACCATCATCCCTATACTTACTGATCTACATTGGCTCCTGCTCCAGCAAAGTGTCGCTTTTAAAATTCTCATCTTTGTGTCGAAATTTCTCCATGGACTTGCCTCACCTTATCTCTGTAATCTCCTCTGCTCTAAAAACCTGCAAGATCTCTGTGCTCCTCCAGTTCTGGCTTCTTGTGCAACCCTGATTTTCATCACACCAACACTGGCGGCCGTGCCTTCAGCTGCCAAGACCCGAAGCTCTGGAATTCCCTCCCTAAACGTCTCCAACTCTCTAGCTCTCTCTCCTCCTTTAAGATGCTCCTGAAAACATACCTCTTTGACCAAGCTTTTAGTCATCTACTTTAACATCTCCTTATGCGGTTCGGTGTCAAATCTTGTGTGATGATGCTCCTGGGAAGTACTTTGAGATGCTTCTACTCGGTAAAAGGTGCTGTATAACTGCCAACCCACCAGGATTGTCCTGCAGTCTCCTGGAATTAAACATTAATTAGTGTCCCAGGCCCAACAATCTTCAGCTACTTCATCAATGAGCTTCCCTCCATCATAAGGTCAGAAGTGCGGATGTTCGCTGATGAGTGTTCAGTATCATTCGCAACGCCTCAGATATTGAAGCCGTCCGTGCCGGCATGCAACAAGACCCGGGCAACATTCAGTCTTGGGATGATAAGTAGCAAATAACATTCTCACCACCCAAATGCCCAGCAATGACCATCTTCAAAAAAGAATCTAGCCACCTCCCCTTGATGTTCAAAGACATCACTGAATCTCCCACCATCAACATCCTGGGGGTTACCATTGATCAGAAATTGAACTGGACCAAGATAAATACTGTGGCTACAAGAGCAGGTCAGAGGCTGTGAATTCTGCTGCAAGTAACTCACCTCCTGATTCCCCAAAGCCTGTCCACCATATACAAGGCACAACTCAGGACTGTGATGGAATACTCTCCAATTGCTTTGATGAGCACAGCTGCAACACCCAAGAAGCTCAACACCATCCAGGACAAAGCAGTCCACTTGATTGGCACCCCATCCACCACCTTCAACATTCACTCCCTTCACCACTGACACACAGTGGCAGCAGTGTGCACCATCTACAAGATGCACTGCAGCAACTCGCCAAGCCTCCTTCAACAGCACCTTCCAAACCCACGACCTCTGCCACCTAGAAGGACAAAAGCAACAGACGCATGGGAATACCACATCTGCAAGTTCCCCTCCAAGTTACACACCATCCTGACTTGGAGCAGTATCGCTGTTCCTTCACTGTCACCGGGTCAAAAACCGGAACTCCCTTCCGAACAGCACTGGGGGTTCAAGAAGGCAACTCATCACCACCTCCTCAGGGCAGTTAGGGAGGGGCAACAAATGCTGGTCTTGCCAGTGACACTCACAATCCAAGAACAAATAATAAAAAAGTCACTCTGACACTAGTCCAAGCAATCTGGGAGAGAAATCATAAGATCAAAGAAAATTGTGTGGGTTTTTTCATTTTCAATTTATTAGTTATAAAAATATTGGCGTGGGGAAAAGAGGCCATTTCACTGGGTGGAGCAGTTGGAGGCTGGAGGCCATGTGCTAACATATCTAGGAATATGGTCAACCAAGTTGGCAATGCTAGTCCCATCTGTTAATGGTTTCCTTCAACAAACAGGGACAAGAAACGGAGCCACCGTTGGATCAGAGTCTTCAGCATGATGAGCGAGAGGAAACTAAGGACAGAAAGAAGTGGGGGAGTTCCAACAGATGCCTGCAGCAGCTTATTGAAGAGCTGCTGCAGTCCCTGCTTCCCTGAATCAACAGCCATGTCCAATATTTATTACTGTCAATCCACCCTCAAATAAACTGCATTTGCCGAAAGACCAATATTGTTATTCATGTCAACTGCCCATTGCAGGATCCCTGCTACTTCAGAGACACGCCTCTGTACACAAGATTTCAAAACGGATTATAATAGTTATGGCCAATAATATTCATGTTGGTGAGAGCCTTTCATACCTGTCTCAATTTATATTTCTATAGCACTGTCAACATAGAAAACATTCAAATGCTGTCTTACCTGCTCTCGTGTTCCTATTAGGCGTTCCCTGATTAGCTACACAATGTGAAGTGGAAAGCTGCTTTGACTCAGGAGCTTGGGTCTGAGGAGGTAAGAACTCAGCAGCTGCTGGAGAAGTCTGGCATCACGGTGGATATTGGTTGAGGGATTTATGAGGGTCCAGACCTATTGTCATTCTGAAGATAGGGCCTGATTTTACTTCTGTGAAAATAAGTGGGTTTTAAATGAGTTAAAATCTCACCCTACAGCAGACTAGTGACAAATGAACTTCAATGACCTGATGAGGGGAGGCAAAGTAACATACCAAGGACTTTACCCTTTTTCCTCAGACATCCTGAACACTAGCACAGTCTTCACCTTCAGGAATTAAATGCTGCAAACTAACTTTATGCATTGCACTCCAGTTAAAGACGGCACTCACTTAGGATCTGCTATGATGATGATGACAATGCCAATGGCAAGGAGAATGATAATAATGACAATAGGGAGGATGTGATGATCAAGGCAACCCATGAGTTCCTGGAGCTGAAAGGCTCACATTGCTCTGTTGCAATCGTCTCCATTTCACCCCCCACATCACTTGCTTTTTGACTCTCATGCACCAGTTCAGAAACTTTCCCGTTAGTTTAATAGTTTAGTTTAGTGATACAGCACTGAAACAGGCCCTTCGGCCCACCGAGTCTGTGCCGACCATCAACCACCCATTTATACTAATCCTACACTAATCCCATATTCCTACCACATCCCCACCTGTCCCTATATTTCCCTACCACCTACCTATATATACTAGGGGCAATTTATAATGGCCAATTTACCTACCAACCTGCAAGTCTTTTGGCTTGTGGGAGGAAACCGGAGCACCCGGAGAAAACCCACGCAGACACAGGGAGAACTTGCAAACTCCACACAGGCAGTACCCAGAATTGAACCTGGGTCGCTGGAGCTGTGAGGCTGCGGTGCTAACCACTGCGCCACTGTGCCGCTTTTATTGGGATCCAAGCCAAATGGTGAAGAATGAAGCTAGACACAAATCCTTTACTTGGTATAATAACAAGAAATGCTGGAAATACTCAGCAGGTCTGGCAACATCTGTGGAGAGAGAAGCAGAGTTAACGTTTCAGGTCAATGACCTTTCATCAGAACTGACTAAAATGTAAAAGGTTTTAAGCAAGTAAAGCGGGGGTGGGGCAAGCGATAACAAAAGAGAAGGTGTTGATAGGACAAGGTCACAGAGAATAACTGACCAGAAGGTCATGGAGCAAAGGCAAACGGTATGTTAATGGTGTGCTGAAAGACAAAGCGTTAGTACAGAGAGGGTGTCAATTGACTGGAAAATGAGCAGCCCTGGCTCCAAGCACAAACATTAAAAAAAGTGGGTAGGCACAGTAGAAACAAACTAAACAAAACTAAAATAAACAAATAAAAAAGAAAAAATAACTAAAAATAGAAAGGGGGGGACCCATCATGCTCTGAAATTATTGAACTGAATGTTCAGTCCAGCAGGCTGTAGTGTACCTAATCGGTAAATGAGATGCTGTTCCTCGAGCTTGCGTTGATGTTCGCTGGAACACTGCAGCAATCCCAGGACAGAGATGTGAGCATGAAAGCAGGGGGGAGTGTTGAAATGGCAAGCAACCGGAAGCTCAGGGTCATGTTTACGGATGGAGTGGAGGTGTTCCACAAAGCAGTCACCCAATCTGCATTTGGTCTCCCCAATGTAGAGGAGATCACATTGTGAACAGCGAGAAGACTCGGAGGGCAGAGTTCCAGACCTGTAAGTATAAAAAACTTACCACTGGTAAAAAAAACCTGAAAAGTGACGTCACAGGAAAGCTGTGACCTGATTGGCTGGTAGGAAATTTGTACTGAATTTGAAAATAAAACATTGATAAAAATTGATTAAAACCCTAATTAACTAATTAATAAGTAGAGTAACTAAACCAGAGGGAGGCGATTACTGTATTTAGTCAGCATTTAATATTTATAGTTGGACTATTTATAGCACTAGGGACCATATCGTTAATTAGAATAATTTAGTAAGGATTTAATAAGTATTCATTTTTATTTATTAAATAGTGCTAGAAATGTCAGTTAGAGGGGTGAAGTGCTTCACCTGTGAGATGTGGGAGGTCCGTGACACTTCCAGCGTTCCGGACCACTACATCTGCAGGAAGCATACCCAGTTGCAGCTCCTCACAGACTGCATGGATCGGTTGGAGCAGCAACTGGATGCACTTAGGAGCATGCAAGTGGAAGAAAGCGTCATAGACAGGAGTTTTAGAGAAGTGGTTACACCCAAGGTGCAGGCAGATAGATGGGTGACCGCTAGAAGGGGCAGGCAGTCAGTGCAGGAATCCCCTGTGGCTATCCCCCTCTCTAACAAGTATACCGTTTTGGATACTGTTGGGGGGGATGGCCTATCAGGGGAAAACAGCAGCAGCCAGAGCAGTGGCACCACGGCTGGCACTGTTGTTCAGCAGGGAGGGACAAAGCGCAGAAGAGCAATAGTTATAGGGGACTCTATAGTCAGGGGCACAGATAGGCGCTTCTGTGGACATGAAAGAGACTCCAGGATGGTATAATAAAAGCAAAATACTGCGGATGCTGGAAATCTGAAACAAAAACAAGAAATGCTGGATTCACTCAGCAGGTCTGGCAGCATCTGTGGAAAGAGAAGCAGAGTTAACGTTTCGGGTCAGTGACCGAGTTCCGATCCGAAGAAGGGTCACTGACCCGAAACGTTAACTCTGCTTCTCTTTCCACAGATGCTGCCAGACCTGCTGAGTGAATCCAGCATTTCTTGTTTTTGCTCCAGGATGGTATGTTGCCTCCCTGGTACCAGGGTCAAGGATGTCTCTGAACGGACAGGGGGCATTCTGAAGGGGGAGGGTGAATAGCCAGAGGTTGTGGTACACATTGGTACCAACGACATAGGCAGGAAGAGTGACGAGGTCCTGCAGGGGGAGTTTAGGGAGTTAGGTAGAAAGTTAAAAGACAGGACCTCTAGGGTTGTAATCTCGGGATTACTCCCTGTGCCACGTGCCAGTGAGGCTAGAAATAGGAAGATAGTGCAGCTAAACACGTGGCTGAACAGCTGGTGTAGAAGGGAGGGTTTCAGATATCTGGACCATTGGGATCTCTTCAGGGACAGATGGGACCTGTACAAGAAGGACGGGTTGCATCTAAACTGGAGGGGCAGAAATATCCTGGCTGCGAGGTTTGCTAGCGTCACTCGGGAGGGTTTAAACTAGTGTGGCAGGGGGATGAGAACCAGAGCAGTGGGACAGCTAGTGAAATAAATGAGGGGGATCTAGTAAATAAGGCCAGTAAGACTAAGAGGAAGAGCAGGCAGGGAGATGTTGCTGAGCACAGCGGGAATGGTGGTCTGAAGTGTATTTGTTTCAATGCGAGAAATATAACAGGTAAGGCAGATGAACTTAGAGCTTGGATTAGTACTTGGAACTATGATGTTGTTGCTATTACAGAGACATGGTTGAGGGGAGGACAGGATTGGCAGCTAAATGTTCCAGGATTTAGAAGCTTCAGGCGGGATAGAGGGGGATGTAAAAGGGGTGGGGGAGTTGCATTACTGGTTAAGGAGAATATCACAGCTGTACTGCGGGAGGACACCTCGAGGGGTCATGCAGCGAGGCAATGTGGGTGGAGCTCAGGAATAGGAAGGGTGCAGTCACAATGTTGGGGGTTTACTACAGGCCTCCCAACAGCCAGTGGGAGGTAGAGGAGCAGATATGTAGACAGATTTTGGAAAGATGTAAAGGTAACAGGGTTGTAGTGGTGGGTGATTTTAACTTCCCCTATATTGACTGGGACTCACTTAGTGCTAGGGGCTTCGATGGGGCAGAATTTGTGAGGAGCATCCAGGAGGGCTTCTTGAAACAATACGTAGATAATCCAACTAGGGATGGGGCCATTCTGGACCTGGTAGTGGGGAATGAGCCCGGCCAGGTGGTCGAAGTTTCAGTGGGGGAGCATTTCGGGAACAGTGACCATAATTCCATAAGTTTTAAGGTACTTGTGGATAAGGATAAGAGTAGTCCTCGGGTGAAGGTGCTAAATTGGGGGAAGGCTAATTATAACAATATTAGGCAGGAACTGAAGAATTTAGATTGGGGGAGGCTATTTGAGGGTAAATCAACATCTGACATGTGGGAGTCTTTCAAATGTCAGTTGATTAGAATCCAGGACCAGCATGTTCCTGTGAGGAAGAAGGATAAGTTTGGCAAGTTTTGGGAACCTGGGATAACGCGGGATATTGTGAGCCTCGTCAGAAAGAAAAAGGAAGCATTCGTAAGGGCTGGAAGGCTAGGAACGGACGAATCCCTTGAGGAATATAAAGACAGTAGGAAGGAACTTAAGCAAGGAGTCAGGAGGGCTAAAAGGGGTTATGCGAAGTCATTGGCAAACAGGATTAAGGAAAATCCCAAGGCTTTTCATACGTATATAAAGAGCAAGAGGGTAACCAGGGAAAGGGTTGGCCCGCTCAAGGACAGAGAAGGGAATCTATGTGTGGAGCCAGAGGAAATGGGCGAGGTACAAAATGCATCAGTATGGACTTGGTGGATGATGAGCCTAGGGAAGGGAGTGTAGATAGTCTCAGTCATCTCATTATCAAAAAGGAGGAGGTGTTGGATGTTTTGCAAAGCATTAAGGTAGATAAGTCCCCAGGGCCTGATGGGATCTACCCCAGAATACTGAGGGAGGCAAGGGAAGAAATTGCTGGGGCCTTGACAGAAATCTTTGCATCCTCATTGGCTACAGGTGAGGTCCCAGAGAACTGGAGAATAGCCCATGTTGTTCCTTTGTTTAAGAAGGGTAGCAAGAATAATCCAGGAAATTATAGGCCGGTGAGCCTTACGTCAGTGGTAGGGAAATTATTAGAGAGGATTCTTCGGGACAGGATTTACTCCCATTTGGAAACAAACAAACTTATTAGCGAGAGGCAGCATGGTTTTGTGAAGGGGAGGTCGTGTCTCACTAATTTGATTGAGTTTTTTGAGGAAGTGACGAAGATGATTGATGAAGGAAGGACAGTGGATGTTATCTATGTGGACTTCAGTAAAGCCTTTGACAAGGTCCCTCATGGCAGACTCGTACAAAAGGTGAATTCACACGGGATCAGAGGGGAGCTGGCAAGATGGATACAGAACTGGCTCGGTCATAGAAAACAGAGGGTAGCAGTGGAATGGTGCTTTTCTGAATGGAGGGATGTGACTAGTGGTGTTCCGCAGGGATCATTGCTGGGACCTTTGCTGTTTGTAGTATATATAAATGATTTGGAGGAAAATGTAGCTGGTCTGATTCGTAGGTTTGCGGATGACACAAAGGTTGGTGGAGTTGCGGATAATGATGAGGATTGTCAGAGGATACAGCAGGATATAGATCGGTTGGAAACTTGGGCGGAGAAATGGCA
Source organism: Heterodontus francisci (assembly GCF_036365525.1). Lineage (NCBI taxonomy): Eukaryota > Metazoa > Chordata > Chondrichthyes > Heterodontiformes > Heterodontidae > Heterodontus > Heterodontus francisci. Next base: position 29,501,126 of record NC_090375.1, read on the forward strand.
GATGGAGTTTAATCGGGACAAATGTGAGGTAATGCATTTTGGAAGGTCTAATGCAGGTGGGAGGTATACAGTAAATGGCAGAACCCTTAGGAGTATTGACAGGCAGAGAGATCTGGGCGTACAGGTCCACAGGTCACTGAAAGTGGCAACACAGGTGGATAAGGTAGTCAAGAAGGCATACGGCATGCTTGCCTTCATCGGTCGGGGCATAGAGTATAAAAATTGGCAAGTCATGCTGCAGCTGTACAGAACTTTAGTTAGGCCACACTTAGAATATTGTGTGCAATTCTAGTCGCCACAGTACCAGAAAGACGTGGAGGCTTTGGAGAGGGTACAGAAGAGGTTTACCAGGATATTGCCTGGTCTGGAGGGCATTAGCTATGAGGAGAGGTTGGATAAACTCGGATTGTTTTCACTGGAACGACGGAGGGGCGACATGATAGAGGTTTACAAAGTTATAAGCGGCATGGACAGAGTGGATAGTCAGAAGCTTTTTCCCAGGGTGGAAGAGTCAGTTACTATGGGACATAGGTTTAAGGTGAGAGGGGCAAAGTTTAGAGGGGATGTGCGAGGCAGGTTCTTTACACAGAGGGTGGTGAGTGCCTGGAACTTGTTGCCGGGGGAGATGGTGGAAGCAGGTACCATAGAGACGTTTAAGAGGCATCTTGACAAATACATGAATAGGATGGGAATAGAGGGATAAGGTCCCCGGAAGTGCAGAAGGTTTTAGTTTAGGCAGGCATCAAGATCAGCGCAGGCTTGGAGGGCCGAATGGCCTGTTCCTGTGCTGTACTGTTCTTTGTTCTTTGAATACAGTATACGAAATTGAAAGAAGTACAGGTAAATCACTGCTTCATCTGAAAGGATGGGGAACTTGGATAGTGAGGAGAGAGGAGGTAAATGGGCAGGTATTGCACCTCCTGCGATTGCAGGGGAAGGTGCCATGGGAAGGGGACGAGTTGGTGGGGGTAATGGAGGAGTGGACCAGGGTGTCGCAGAGGGAACGATCCCTTTGGAATGCTGACAGGGGAAGGGAGGGAAAGATGCGTTTGGTAGTGGCATCACGCTGGATGTGACAGAAATGGCAGAGGATGTCACTGATCTCATCTCCTCTGGAGATCTTCCCTCTGCAGCTTCCAACGTCAGTCCGACAACCCCAGACAGCCCGCTTCTATCTCCTTCCCAAAATGCACGAACAGGACTGTCCCAGCAGACCCATTGTTTCAGCCGGTTCCTGCCCCACTGAACTTATTTCTTCCTATCTTGACAATTTCCAGTTTCCTGGCCCAAACCGCCTCCTCTTCACTATGGATGTCCAATCTCTCTGCACCTCCATCCCCCACCAGGACGGTTTGAGGGCTCACTGCTTCTTGCTTGAACAGAGACCCAATCAGTCCCCATCCACCAGCACCCTCCTCCGCCTGGCTGAACTTGTTTTCACATTGGACAACGTCTCCTTCAACTCCACTCACTTCCTGCAAAGCAATGGTGTTGCTATGGGTACCCGCATGGGTCCTAGTTATGCCTGTCTTTTTGTGAGATATGTCGAACATTCCTTGTTCCAGTCCTACTCAGGCCCCCTCTCCCAACTCTTTTTCCAGTACATTGATGACTGTATCAGTGCCGTTTCCTGCTCCCGTCCGAACTAGAAAACGTTATCAACTTTGCTTCTAATTTCCACCCTTCTCTCACCTTCACATGGTCCATCCCTGACACTTCCCTTCCCTTCCTCGACTTCTCTGTCTCCATCTCTGCAGATAGGCTGTCTACTAATATTCATTATAAGCCCACCGACTCCCACAGCTACCTCAACGACACTTCTTCACACCCTGCCTCCTGTAAGGACTCCATTCCATTCTCCCAGTTTCTCGGTCTCCAACAAATTTACTCAGATGATGCCACTTTCCATGACAGCGCTTCTGCTATGTCTTCCTTTTTCCTTAATCGAGGATTTCCCCCCACTGTGGTTGACAGGGCCCTCAACCGTGTGCAGCCCATTTCCCACACCTCTACCCTCACCCCTTCCCCTCCCTCCCAGAACCACGACTGGGTTCCCCTTGTCCTCACTTTCACCTCACCAGCCTCCACATCCAAAGGATCATCCTCCGCCATTTCCACCACCTCCAGCGTGATGCCACTATCAAATGCATCTTCCCCTTCCTTCCCCAAAGTCCCAAACACTCCTTTCAGGTGAAGCAGCGATTTACTTGTATTTCTTTCAATGTAGTATACTGTATTCGCTGCTCACAATGTGGTCTCCTCTACATTGGGGAGACCAAATGCAGATTGGGTGACCACTTTGCGGAACACCTCCGCTCACTCTGTAAGCAGGACCCTGAGCTTCCGGTTGCTTGCCATTTCAACACCCCCCCACCCCCTGCTCTCATGCTCACATCTCTGACCTGGGATTGCTGCAGTGTTCCAGCGAACATCAACGCAAGCTCGAGGAACAGCATCTCATTTACCGATTAGGTACACTACCGCCTGCTGGACTGAACATTTAGTTCAATAATTTCAGAGCATGACGGGCCCCCCTTTATATTTTTCATTTAAAAAATTTTTTATTTGTTTATTTTATTTTAGTTGGTTTCTACTGTGCCTACCCACTGTTTTTTTTAATGTTTGTGCTGTTCATTTTACAGTCAATTGACACCGTCTCTGTACTAACGCTTTGTCTTTCACTACACCATTAGTATATCGTTTGCCTTTGTTCCATGACCTTCTGGTCAGTTATTCACTGTGACCTTGTCCTATCAACACCTTCTCTTTTGTTGTCTCTTGCTCTACCCACCGCTTTTCTTGCTTAAAACCTTTTACATTTCTAATATTTGCCAGTTCTGATGAAGGGTCACTGACCTGAAACATTAACTCTGCTTCTCTCTCCACAGATGCTGCCAGACCTGCTGAGTATTTCCCAGCATTTCTTGTTTTTATTTCAGATTTTCTGCATCTGCAGTATTTTGCTTTTCCTTTACTTCGTAATTGTTTTATTCACAGAATGCAGAATGACATATCTCTGCCTCCTGTTCTCATTCCTGTGTCCCAGCAGGCTTTCTTTATATTTGTTCTAAGTCCTAAATTAAACAATGCCCTTCACCTGTGTATCTTTAACAACACAATTCACCTACCATTAACATCTCCTGGGGGAGAAGTCAATAGGTTTCAGGAGGGTGAGGCCCAGGTGACTCACAAACCACGTGGAAGCCAGAGGAATGAGGAATGATTGGCGCTGTATTACCTTCCCGGTGGAAGCCGAGGAGAAGTCTGCCCATCATTTCAGAGCTGTGCAACTCAAACCTCATGGGTACTCTCCTGTAATGAGGAAAGATAAAGGAACATCACAGCTGCAACCAGGCTCTCAAGTTAGTGTCTGGAGATGTGTGGCAACTGACAGCTGTGATGTGGAAGTCTACAATCTTCATTTACAGCAAAATCAGGGAAGCTTTATCTTCATTGCAGGCATCAACGGAATAGTTGGCATCTATAGTAGCAATCTCTAGTCACCACCACCACCTGCCGGCCGCAACCCCAAACCTAAGAGGATGCCAAGCACCAGTCAATCCTTTTCCTTCATGGAGGCACAGACTGCAGTTCTGGTGGTAGTAAGTGGGGAGATTAATCAGCATTCTAGTTTCAGACCCTGGGAGTTGGTATGCATTCTGCTCTCTCAAAGCATTCAGGATCTAATACCAGCTGCTGGACCATCCCACTGATCAGTGGCATCACAGATCCAGGGCACAATGGAACGTTGATGGCAGGAATCAATCTACCTGAGGCTGGCATCTCTCAGGACAGCAGCACAGGCCAGGCATCCAGCCTCCCCCTTCAGAGCATATGCCACTGGTACAAAGGAGGTGAATCCAGACCGCCCAAGCACAAGCTCCAGCAGCCGGCTTTCCACGTAATAAATAAGCTGCTATGAAAGAGGGGGACCGCAGTTCCACTCGGATTATAATGCACAGAAATAGCTTGTGACATTGACCCTTAGGTTATAATAGAAGTTAGAACAGGGGACGAAAAGGCAAATTTAAATTCCTAGGGGAAGCACAATGTCAGAAAAGATTAGGTTGGCTTATGTTCACTTTGGAGTTTGCTGTATTGAGGGATAATGTTCATTTATGATGCATTTTGCTTATGGAGCTCATCGTCATACAGAAATGGATGCACCTACTACGTGTAGGGTGCTATGGTCAAATGAGGTTGTTTCACCACAACATATTTTTCTTTTTAAAGTGGATGCACTAGCCAATTCAGTAGTTGCTTGATTACTTACTTGCTATGATCATAACAAGAACTAATCGGATAGATTTTCTTGAGTTTAACAACGAAAGAATTTAACTTTATTGTACTTAAACCAAACTAATTAAAATAATAAACTACACACCAACTTTCACTCACACACACTAGAGATTTACACACACACAAATAGGTTACAGAGTGGGGAAAGGTAGATTGGTCGAGTTAGAGACCATAGGAAAAAAATATACAATCTGTAGAATTTGGTGATTTGGCTGGCTTCTAGCTGAATTCTGTGGTCCTGAGGCTTATAGTTTGAAGAGATAGATGATGGATTTGATGGGTGTCCTAGGGAAAATGTTAGAAGCTATTATTAAAGACATTATAGCAGGGCACTTAGAAAAATTGAAGGCAATCAGGCAGCGTCAACATGGTTTTGTGAAAGGGAAATCCTGTTCAACCAATTTATTGGAGTTCTTTGAGGGAGTTAAATGTGCTGTGGATGAAGGGGAACCGGTGGATGTATTGTACGTGGATTTCCAGAAGGCATTTGATAAGGTGTCACATCAAAGGTTATTGCAAAAAATAAAAGCTCATGGTGTAGGGGGTAACATATTGGCATGGATAGAAGATTGGTTAGCTAACAGGAAACAGAGAGTAGGCAGAAATGGGTCATGTTCTGGTTGGCAAGATGTAACGCGTGGTGTGCTGGGACCTCAACTTTTTACAGTTTATATAAATGACTTAGATGAAGGGACCGAAGGTATGGTTGCTAAGTTTGCTGATGACACAAAGATCGGTCAGAAAGTAGGTTATGAAGAGGATGTAAAGAGGCTACAAAGGGATATAGATAGGTTAAGTGAGTGGGCAAAAATATGGCAGATGGAGTATAATGTGGGAAAATTCGAAGTCGTCCATTTTGGCAGGAAGAATAACAAAGAAGCATATTATCCAAATAGTGAGAGATTGCAGAGGTCTGAGATGCAGAGGGATCTGGGTGTCCGGGTGCATGAATCGCAAAAGGTTAGTATGCAGGTACAGCACATAATTAGGAAAGCTAATAGACAGTTAAAATTTATCGCGAAGGGAATTGAATACAAAAGTAGGGAGGGTATGCTTCAGCTATACAGGGAATTGGTGAGACCACATCTGGAGTACTGTGTACAGTACTGGTCTCCTTATTTAAGGAAGGATGTCAATGCATTGGAAGCAGTTCAGAGAAAGTTTACCAGACTGATACCTGGAATGGGTGGGCTGTCTTTTGAGGAAAGATTGGACAGGCTAGTCTTGTATCCACTGGAATTTAGAAGGGTAAGAGGTGACTTTATTGAAACATAAAAGATCCTGAGGGGTCTTGACAGGGTGGATGTAGAAAGGATGTTCCCCCTTGTGGGAGAATCTAGAACCAGGGGGTCGCTATTTAAAAATAAGGGATCACCCATTTAAGGTAGAGAGGAAGAGAATTTTTTTCTCGGACGGTTGCGAGTCTTTGGAACTCTCTTCCTCAAAAGGCAGAGGAAGCAGAGTCTTTGAATATGTTTAAGACAGAGGTAGATAGATTCTTGATAAGCAAGGGAGTGAAAGGTTATCAGGGGTAGGTGGTAATGTGGAGTAATCAGTTCAGCCATGAACTTACTGTATAGCGGAGCAGGTTCGAGGGGCCGAGTGGCCTACTCCTGCTCCTAATGTGCATGTTCATATGAAGAGGGGGAATCTAGAGATTGAAGATGAAACTTTGCAATGTGTGGATTGGTTTACTTATCTCGGAACATTGATTCACAAGTCATATTGAAGCACCCCACAAATACAATGCAAAATTGCACTGATGCCCCAGGCAATGATGGACCTGGATGTGGTCATTATATCTTCTGCTCCCAACAAAACATTGCATGTATTACTCTAATTGTCCTATTTGCAGAGATTTGGACTGTCTCACAGAACACTGGGAAAGAATTGGTGCAGTAGTTGCCACATTCAATTGTGAGACCATGTTACCAATAATCAGCTCAGAAAGATGACCTCCCAACCGGTCCTACGTGTCAGAGACCCATGCACTAACCTGGCTTGACTGTCCACCTGACAACTCCAGGGCACTCAGAAATTGTCCTCTGAAGACTTGGAAACATTCCCCTGAAAGGCTCTTGACTATTACAGATGCCCTGAATTCCCAGAATATAGTGATCTTCTCTGCCTTAAGAAGTGTTGAGGACTGTGAGATAAGGAGGCATACGATCTAGCAGGCAATACTCTGATGCAGCATGCTACAATGACTGAGGGTTTATATAAAAATAGATCATGGGACAGAGTGTCAGAAATGCCCCATCCATCAATATCGGCGACGACACTCTGGAAGCGGTTCAAGAGTTCACCTACCTAGGCTCAACTATCACCAGTAACCTGTCTCTCGATGCAGAAATCAACAAGCGCATGGGAAAGGCTTCCACTGCTTTGTCCAGACTGGCCAAGAGAGTGTGGGAAAATGGCGCACTGACACGGAACACAATAGTCTGAGTGTATCAAGCCTGTGTCCTCAGTACCTTGCTCTACGGCAGCGAGGCCGGGACAACGTACGTCAGCCAAGAGCTAAGTCTCAATTCATTCCATCTTCGCTGCCTGCGGAGAATCCTTGGCATCAGGTGGCAGGACCGTATCTCCAACACAGAAGTCCTCGAGGCGGCCAACATCCCCAGCTTATACACACTACTGAGTCAGCGGCACTTGAGATGGCTTGGTCATGTGAGCCACATGGAAGATGGCAGGATCCCCAAAGACACGTTGTACAGCGAGCTCGTCACTGGTATCAGACCCACCGGCCGTCCTTGTCTCCGCTTTAAAGACGTCTGCAAACGCGTCATGAAGTCCTGTGACATTGATCACAAGTCGTGGGAGTCAGTTGCCAGTGATCGCCAGAGCTGGCGGACAGGCATAAAGGCAGGGCTAAAGCGTGGCGAATCGAAGAGACTTAGCAGTTGGCAGGAAAAAAAGACAGAAGTGCAAGGAGAGAGCCAACCGTGTAACAGCCCCGACAACCAATTTTATCTGCAGCACCTGTGGAAGAGTCTGTCACTCTAGAATTGGCCTTTATAGCCACTCCAGGCGCTGCTTCACAAATCACTGACCACCTCCAGGTGCTTACCCATCGTCTCTCGAGACAAGGAGGCCAAAGAAGAAGAACAGATTATTCCAGCTTGCATCCAAATACTTAATTAGTGTTATGAAAATGCCACATGCCAAATGAGAAATATTAATTTAATGGACTGGAACTTTGCCTGAATCTTTTACTGGAGATTGTTACAGCAATGATGGCCACGGCACTTTGAACATGAATCATCAATGGAGCAGACTGGAGACAAACCTGATTGACTCAACCTAACCAGAACAATGGGGTGCTCTTTGATTCAATTACCTGAGATAGCCTTATCAATGCAGTCGTCAAGAGCCATCAACACCCATTGACTTTGAAAGAGCTAACTCCCTACCAAGTATGTCAGGACAGCCTGAGGGGAGACCCTTGAATCTCAGAGAATTCCAGAAGAATCTCATTAAAACACAAAGAGGTGGTCATGTGATGTGACTGCTTGTGTAACTCTGAGAGACTGAGAGTTTTTGTGAGTGAAAAGACAGCAGACAGTAAAGATCAAGAAAAGCCTCAGCTGAAACTGCTAAAGCCTCAAACCTACAGATCAGCACAGCCAGCACCTAGGGGACAAGGATAAAACCCCCTCTTCCACCTTTCGGAGCCTGAGAAGCAAACCTACAACTGTAAACATTGACTTCAGCGAGGACTTCAGGACTACAATTTCAACTAAGGACTCTGGGATTGAGATTCAGTATTTAAATTCCATTTATTTTAGACTCTATTCCAACCATCCAACTCTGTTTCCCTCTGTAAATTATTTGTCCATGTGTGTGTCTTTCCTGTGAATGTGAGCGTGAATGTGTAGCGTATTTTAGTAATTTTAACCGGTTTAGAGCGATAAGGATAATAAACCTACATCTTTCTTGTTTAAATGCAAGAAAGCCTGTCTGCTTGGTTCATTTGCAATTATATTAGAGGAAGAGGAGCAAGCATTCACTGAGGTGTAAGTTCAATCACTGTGTTAAACAAGGATAAACCCTGTTGCGGTCAAACAGGGGCTAAAGGGGAGCTGAGACAGTCCAAATCTGGTCGTAACAGAAATTTGGGGGCTCTAGTCCGTGATTGTAACCCACAGACAAATGAGAAATTGGAAGTGGGAAACCAAATTGATCAAAAAAAACCCTTCAATACAGCTTTTCTTGTGGTTTGTGTTGCTAGAATACTAACACATCCACATCTGAGGCCAGTACCTTCCCAAGCCAGGGTGAAGTAACTTGGGATAAGTTAAAGGCCCTATCTATGGAAGAGTTGAGAAATGTAGCTGTCGGTGTGGGATTACTTTCCATACAAAAGCTAAGAAATTTGAAATCCTGAGGCTTGTGGCCAACCATTTTGAGCGAGAGAGATAGAAGAGAGAGAGAGAGATATAGAGAGGAGAAAGAAAGAGACAGGAGAGGGAAAGAGAGAATTTTCCAGAAGGAGCAGGAGGAAAGGGAGCTAAGGCGGCTTGAATTAGCTAGGGGATGACACGGTAACCCCAGTGAAAGCATGGCTAGCTACTTACCTCAGGACCGTATGTTGAGCTGTTAAAGTTCTCCCAACTGATTCCAAAGTTCAATGAGGAAGATATGGAAGTATTTTTTTGTCTCGTTTGGAAAGCTTGCAAGACAGTTGAAATGGCTGGCTGAGAGCTGGACACGACTGCTACAAAGCAAGCTAACAGGAAATACCCATGAGATTTAGTCACTGTTGGCAGATTAAAGTTCATTAAATTATGAATTGACTTAAAAATGCTATCCTCAGGGCATATGAGCTAGTACCGGAAGCATACTGCCAGAAATTCCAAACCCTCCGGAAACAACCTGATCAAACTTACATAAATAAAAGCAAAATACTGTAATGCTGGAAATCTGAAATAAAAACAAGAAATGTTGGAAATACTCAGCAGGTTTGTCAGCATTTGTGGAGAGAGAAGCAGAGTTAACGTTTCATCAGAACTTACCTCGAGTTTGAAAGTAGTAAGCAGCTGGCTTTTGACCGGTTGATATGAGTACTTAAAATGCAGCCCACACATGAAAACCTCCGAGAGGTAATTCTGCTCGAAGAATTTAAAAAGTTTCTTCCCCTTTCTATAAAGGTCCTTGTGGAGGAACATAAAGTTCAAAAGGCCAGGCGAGTCACAGTTCTGGCTGATGAGTTCGCTCTCATATACAAGTCCATATGCCAAAGAAAACTCTTCCCTCGTCACCCATACAACCCCGAAAAGGAAATAAGGTGGGAGTGTGATAGGAGCCCAAACAGTCCTGGGAGAGCGCGGAAAGCAGGACACATTGGGGGCCCTCCTCAAGCCAAAAAAGATGGTGCTGTGATGAGGAGTGAGACTCTGAGAACTGCGTGCTTCCATTGTAACAAGACAGGTCACCTCCAAACAGACTGCTGGAAACTATGGGGAAAGCCTGTAGGATTAATCAGGGCACACCTGACCAGTGTAGGAGAAAGGAACTGATGGAAGGCACAGCAGAGTAGGCTGTGGCTTTAACTGCAACAGCAGTAAGACCCAGGAAACATACTGCTGTGGGTGCAGGAAAATATGACAAGATCCCTGAAGGTTATCAGGATTTTTTTATCCCATACCCATCGAGTGGGGCAAGCAAGCCCATCATCATACTCAAGGATACAGGAGCTACCAGATCCCTTCTACTGGGAAAAGGTATCACCTTTCCACCCGAGAGAGAGCGATAGTGAATGGTATTAGAGGGCAGTGTACACCCGTACCTTTATATTGGGTGCACTTGGAGTGCGATGTAGTTTTGGGACCAGTGACCGTAGGGATTGTCCTTAGTTTGCCTATGGATGGGGTTGACCTGCTCCTAGGTAATGATCTGGCGGAGGTGAAGGTGGTAGCTTCTCCAGTAGGGATAGAGAGACCGCAGGAGGTCAGAAAGACAGGGCACTGGCAGGAAACGGTCCCCTGTATTTCCCCTGATTGTGTAGTGATTTGGGCCATGACCAAACCAGCTCCCTCAGAGAAGACTGAACTGGCACGAAAGACAGATGACCATGCTGCCCAGTTGTCTGAAACTTTCTTTGGGAAGTTAGAGAACCCAGGGAATGGATTAAACCAATCTGCCCTCGTTGAGGCTCAACAAACTGATCCAGTATTAAGGAAGGTAGCACAGACTGCCCAAACTGAAGCGGAAGCAGAGGGAGTCCCTGAGTGCTATTATGTAAAGGATGAGGTGATGAGGAAATGGAGCTCTCCTCACAGACCTGAAGACAAAGAGTGGACAGTGGTTCACCAGTTAGTGGTGCCACTAAGGGACTGTAAAGAAATATTAAGAATGGCCCACGAGTTTACAATGGCTGTACATGTCGGTGTACAAAAAACCAAAGTCCGCATAAAACAGCATTTTGACTGGTCAAAACTCCAAAAAGATGTAGTGGAGAACTGTAAAACTTGCCACATGTGCTGGGTTGTGGGTTGTGAGGAAGCCCCCACCTGCTGTAAAACCTACACCCCTAATTTCTGTACTGGAATTTGGGGAACCCTCCAGCAGAGGGCTGGTGAATTATGAGTGACCCGAAAACAAAAGGGGGTAGACAAGAGCAGGTCTGGCAGACAGTAAGGGAGGAAGGGGACGAAAAGGACAGTGAGGCCAGGTTACAGGAGGGCCGGGAGGATTCCCCAATGGAATCCCCTACTGTCCAGTCAGCCAACCCCGAAATGTTGGCAAAATTAGACACCACACCCTCCTATGTAAATGCAGGGAAATGGAGCACCCTACCAGGGCTGCTAACAGCATTTACAGAAACCTGCAGGGACAAGGAAAGCTCCCAAAGGGCAAACCAACAATTCGGACAATGCCTCACCTAGTCGAAGTGCCACAGGAGAGGCAGTGGAATCTGGACAGTTACCTCTGAGCAGGAAAGTCCCAAAGGACATGGGGGAAGAGTAGACAAGAGATACTCCCCACAGTACATAGAAAAGGAAAACAAAAATGCCCTAAAGTGAGCAGCAAAACGGTGACTCACCAGAACACAAAAAGTGAGGTCAGGATGGATCTACCCACTGCAGAATCCGAAGATCAGGGCTCAAGCCCAAAGCTAATCAAATCCAACAACTTCACTTCAGTCTCCAGCAAGATCAAGGACCCAGAGGAAATCTCAACAGGGTCTTAAAAATTAATTCATTACCCAATACCACCAAAGGGAGAGAAATTATCAAGGTACTGGAACCTAAAGGGTTTGAACCACATGTTGCAGAAACAGCAGCTGAGGGGTTAAAGCTTGTGCACAAAGGAGAACTTGCTCTAGACAATCATGGAAATTTGCAGACACCAAGCTTCCCTAACAACATGTTTATTGAGATGCCCACTCCCAGGTTATTACAAATTGATACTAAAGAATCCTTAAACCCATTGAACAACACACAACTCTCCCAGACAAACTTCAAGGGAACAAAAGGGCAAATAAAATCGGCCTAGCTGTTGCAGGGACAAAAAGGCAAGCTGCAAAAATTTTAAGGTTTCTGAGTGAATGAGGGTGAATGAAAAATTAATGTGTGTTTTCCTGTATTTTCTTTTTAACTCCTGTAATGAAATGCTCCCATGATCGCATTTCATTCTGTGTGGTACGGTGGGGGAAATGAAAACCCCACATGCCAAATGGGAAATATTAATTTATTCAATTGGAGCATTGCCTGAGACTTTTACTGGAAATTGTGACAAATAAACTTTTTTAAAAGAAAAGCTAGCAGCAAAGATAGCCACGGCAATTTGCACATGAATCATCAACAGAGTAGACTGGAGAGTGCAAGTTCAATGAAGAGTGCATGTCAGGAACAGCACCAGGCATACCTCAAAATGAGCTGTCAACCTGGTGAATCTACAACACAGGACTACTTGCATGCCAAACAGCGTAAGCAGCATGCGATAGACAGAGCAAAGCGATCCCATAACCAACGGATCAGATCTAAGCTCTGCAGTCCTGCCGCATCCAGTCGTGAATGGTGGTGGACAATTAAACAACAAACTGGAGGAGGTGGCTCCACAAGTATCCCCATCCTCAATGATGGGGGAATCCAGCACATCAGTGCAAAAGACAAGGCTGAACATTTGCAACAATCTTCAGCCAGAAGTGCCGAGTTGATGATCCATCTTGGCCTCCTCTTGAAGTCCCCAGCATCACAGATGCCAGTCTTCAGCCAATTCAATTCACTCCACATGATATCAAGAAACGAATGAAGGCACTGGATACTGCAAAGACGATGGGCCCTGACAACATTCCAGCATTGGTACTGAAGACCTGTGCTCCAAAACTTGCCACGCCCCTTGCCAAGCTGTTCCAGTACAGCTACAACACTGGCATCTACCCAGCAATGTAGAAAATTGCACAGGTTAGGTCCTGTACACAAACAGCAGGACAAGTCCAACCCGGCCAATTACCAGCCCTTCAGTCTACTCTCAATCATCAGTAAAGTGATGGAAGGTGTCGTCGACAGTGCTATCAAGTGGCACTTGCTTAGCAATAACCTGCTCAGTGACGCTCAGTTTGGGTTCCGCCAGGGCCACTCAGCTTCTGACCTCATTTTAGCCACGGTTCAAACATGGACAAAAGAGCTGAACTCGAAGGTGAGGTGAGAGTGACTGCCCTTGACATCAAGGCAGCATTTGACAGAGTATGGCAGCATTTGACTGAGTATGGCATCAAGGAGTCCCAGCAAAACTGGAGTCAATGGGAATCAGGGGGAAAACTCTCCGCTGGTTGGAGTGGTACCTAGCACAAAGGAAGATGGATGTGGTTGTTGGAGGTCAATCAGCTCAGCTCTAGGACATCACTGCAGGAGTTCCTCAGGGAGGTGTCCTAGGCCCAACTATCTTCAACTGCTTCATCAATGACCGTCCTTCAAATCATAAGGTCAGACGACCGCACAATGTTCAGCACCATTTGTGACTCCTCAGATACTGAAGCAAGACCTGGACTTTATCCAGGCTTGGGCTGATAAGTAACATTCGTGACCATCACCAACAAGAGAGAATCTAAACATTTCCCCTTGACATTCAATGGCATTACAATTGCTGAATCCCCCACCATCGACATCCTGGTGGTTACCGAGGACCAGAAACTGAACTGGAGTAGCCATATAAACAACGTGGCTACAACAGCAGGTCAGAAGTGATGAATCCTGCGGCGAGTAACTCACCTCCTGACTCCCTAAAGCCTGTCTACCATCTACAAGGCACAGGTCAGGACTGTGATGGAATACTCTCCACTTGCCTGGATGGGTACAGCTCCAACAACACTCAAGAAGCTCGACACCATCCAGGACAAAGCAGTTGCTTGATTGGCACCTCATCCACATTCACTCCCTCCACCGACGCAGTGGCAGCAGTGTGTACCATCGACAGGATGCACAACAGCAATGCATCAAGCCTCCTTAGACACCACCTTCCAAACCCACAACCTCTACCACCTAGAAGGACAAGGGCAACAGATACATGGGAATACCACCACCTGCAAGTTCCCCTCCAAGCCACACACCATCCTGACTTGGAATTATATCACCTTTCCTTCACTGTCACTGGGTCAAAATCCTGGAACTCCCTCCCTGTGGGTGTACCTACCCCACATGGACCGCAGCAGTTCACCATCACCTTCTCAAGGGCAATTAGGGATGGGCAATAAATGCTGACCTAGCCAACGACACGCACATCCCAGGAACGAATAAAAAAAGACAAACCTAATTGACTCAACCTAACCAGAACAATGGGGTGCTCTCTGATTCAATTATCTGAGATTGCCTTATCAATGCAGTCGTCAAAAGCCATTGACTTTGAAAGAGCCTACCCCCTACCAAGTACGTCTGGATAGCCTTGAATTTGAGATAATTCCAGAAGAACCTAATTAAAGCACAGAGGTGGTCATATGATGTGACTGCTTGTGCAACTCTGGGAGACAGAGTTTTTGTGAGTGAGGGGATAGCAGACAGTTAACTGGAAGCCATCAAGGGAACAGCTCTCTCTCTCTCTAGTCAAGATCTAGAGAAGCCTCAGCTGAAACCACTAATGTCTCAAACCGACTGACCAGAACAGCCAGCAACGAGGGAACAAGGATAAAACCCCATCTTCTGCCTTCCAGAGCCTGAGAAGCAAACCTACAACCGTGCATATGGCCCAGCGAGGACTTCAGGACTACAATTTCAACTAAGGACTTGGGGACTGAGATTCAGTATTTAAATTCCAACTATTTCAGACTCGACTCGAACCACTGTGTGTCTCTCTCTTGTGTGAATGTGAGCGTGAATGTGTAGCGTATTTTAGTAATTTTAACCAGTTTGGTGTGATAAGGATAATAAACCTACATCTTCTTCTTTAAACTCAAGAAAAGCTGTCTGGTTCATTTGCAATTATATTAGAGGAATAAGAGCAACATCAATGCCAGTAGCCTTTTTGGGAACAGCTTCAAATTGACTAATTTTTTTTCAAGGCAACATCAGTAACACCCAAATCCCTTTCTTCCTCTATCTTTTCCATGAGCCCTTCACTCTATGCATATTCCATCTTACCTGGCCCCTTAAAATGTTCATTAGCCTTATATTCAAAAATCAAAAGAACGTTTGGTTGTGCCAGAACATTTTGCTTTACACCAAGTACCCTCTTCACACCATTTATGGATTGAGAGATTGGTGGGAGACCCTAAGACAGACAGCTTTGGAGCTCCAATACTCACTCTTATAACTATACCCAATTGAATAAAGCTGCAAATCAGCTGTCCAATTTAATTAAAGGCTAAATTATGTCATCACTTGGGTAATAGTGTTTTCAAGAATTAAATGTCAACAACTTTACAGGCTGGAAAAGAACCAACCTGAAACATTATGAACAAAGAATCCCACCATAAACCTGCAATTTACAGGACTGCTCCAGTTTTTTTTTTAAAGACAAGTTTCTTGATGCCGGGAAGGCCCGGCTCAATATTGCCAGTGGCGGCAAGGCCTCATGGCAGCCCCCTCCCCGCCCACTGGCTACAGGAACCAAATGAAATATGTTAATTTATTAAAATAAATGAATTAAGTACTTACCCGCTCCCACTGTCCATTCCACAGCGATATTGCTGCTGGCACTCCCGCACCTTCGGATATCTGTTCAGAGATCCGATGTGGGATGCCGGTGGGGACGGGGCAGCAACTAAGTATTTCAATGGTGGGGGGGGGGGGGGGGGTGGTGGAGAGATAGAAAGAGAAAGCGGGGTCAAACTAATCTGATTGGTGTAGGGATGGTGGGAAGGAGTGAAATTAAAAGGTTATGAATTTTGATTTGGGGGGTGGTGGAGGAAGTCAGGTACACAAGTTAAGTATTTTGGGTGGGGGGGCGGGAAGAGGACAAGGAATGAATTGTACGGTTATTGGCAGGGGGTGGGGTGGGAGAGTGGCTAGAGATATTTAATTTTTAAAAAATAAAATTTAATTCAACATCTCTTCTCCAGTCGTTGGCTGTAGCAGTCTATAGGCTTGGAGGGTCCACAGTCGCAGACAGTTTCCAACTTGATGTTTTCTGGGGAGGGAGAGAGAGAGATGGAGAGAAAAGGAAGCACACAGCCTTCTAAACTTCTGTTTTTTCAGAGATGGACAGACGATCACATGGTTCTCTCAATCCCTTTGTTTTTAAATGAGATACAAGATTCAGAATTGGCTCCACAGGTTCTAGGATTCCAATATTTACACAGAGGGGTTTGCTCTTTCAAAGTCGATGTGTCAGGATGGTCTTGACTTTCATGCTAATGAAGCAATCCTAGGTAATTCAACTACTTACCGCAAGCCATGGTCTGGGTCCATGCTGCTCTACCTTCTGGCTCCAGGTGGATCTTTTGAATATTTAAATATGTTTCAGATGCAAATTGCGGTGGCCATCTTGGTTGCCAGTTTTTTAAAACAAAAGTTAGCTGCAAGATTTTTCTCCATTAAAAGTCTAATGCCAGTTTCCAACCGATGAAATTAATATTTCTCATTTGGCATATAGGGTTTTCTATCATTAGATAAAAGATTATGATTTGCAGAACAAAATCAAACACAAGAAAATACTTTTTGTGCAATCAAGCCTATATGTGATTATTCGATCATGGATACTGGTTCCCCAAATTTAAGCGTTCTTCCAGCTAAAACAAATAGGAATTGGTCATTTCTAGTTTAAAAGCAGACAATGAAACAATCCCTATTTCACTTGCACCGCCATCGATACAATTCCATTTAATTAACATGACCATTAAAATTTATTTAACAATATATTTACATGTATTTACATATTAATCAACAGGTAAATATTAAAATAAACAATTTACACTTTTAGAACTATAATTCAAAAAGCATTTGTGCTGAAAAAATAGGTTCTGCTGCAGATTTTACTTTAGGGTGTGGGGAAAGAGGGAGAAGAACAGGACACTGAAGATAACCTGGTAATGCATGCAATGCATCGTAAGTGTAATCTTGAACAGTTGCTGCAATGTAAAAAAGCAAACTCAAACACATGCCTAACAAACAAGGTCAAACCACAGCACACTACAATCAATATAAAACCAACTATCAATTGCAACTTTGGTCCATTGAAACATTAGACAATTAATGAGCTATACAATCAAAATAACTATATAATTTTCTTTATACATATTTTAAACAATATTGTTAAATACAATGTTATTTACATCTGCGTAATGATATGTATAAAATAACTTATTTTTTAAAAAAAAGACAAAATAATACATCTGTGCAGAATTTCCCCCCACCCCCAAAACAAGACATTCTATACAGTATTTAAGATCAGAACACATAACCGGGAAATGAAAAAGGCGACTATTTTTTTGTTACTAATTTGTCTGTTCTTTTTAAAATTCAATAAGTTTTATTCAGAGTACAGTGCTTGCCTCTTCATGGCAGTAAAGCATTAAAAGCCCCACAGTGTATTTTGTTAGGATACAACTGCTCATTAGGAAATATAATGGAGTCAAGCTATAATGTACTACTTGGGAGCCAGCCAAATAACAGGTTACAGTGAGGAACATGGTACAAGAATCATAAGGAAGTGAGGGAAAGGGGAAAAACATTGGAATAATGTCAGCATTTCGACTAAACTGCTTTTATATTGCTTTAGTTTGCTGGTATTGCCACTGGCTCCTGACATGCAAGCCTTGTACAGCTGGTGCCAACATCAAAGCAAGCAAATTGGATTCATTAAGGCCAATGATAGAGAACACTTTTTTTTTTAATACTGGCGTCTTCCCAACTGCAGGCCTCATCAAATGCAGTAAATTACTTTGGTCCTGCCGCTGAGCTATGCATTGGGAACTGGTGGTCAATTTCAGGGCTAAACAAGTGTAAAGGAAGCTTTAAAGAACCCCAGTCACCTCTCTAAAATAAAAGCAAAATACTGCGGATGCTGGAAATCTGAAATAAAAACAAGAAATGCTGGAACCACTCAGCAGGTCTGGCAGCATCTGTGAAAAGAGAAGCAGGGTTAACGTTTCGGGTCAGTGACCCTTCTTCGGAAGTTCCGAAGAAGGGTCACTGACCCGAAACGTTAACCCTGCTTCTCTTTTCACAGATGCTGCCAGACCTGCTGAGTGGTTCCAGCATTTCTTGTTTTTATCCCAGTCACCTCTCTCTCTCTGCCACTTCCTTCTCTTAGCTAAGAATATGGCTCACAAGACATCAAAGCCACTCCTTTGTTAACCCAGGGCGAGGACTGTTTGAGCAGTATAGCTAGCTCTACACATTTTCCCTGTCTTCTCAAGATTGTCCAACTGAGAATGGTAGACTTGCACAGCTTCTTTAACCACTTTTAACCAGAAGCCTGAGTCAAGATTGGAATTTGAACTTGTGCCTTGCATTTAATGGGCATATGCTCTAAACTTTTCGCTGCTTGGATGATGATTTTATAAAACAAGTGTGATAATGAACAAAGTGGCAGTAGCAGAACAAGATACAAAATATTGCTGGGAGAATGTTTTCCTTTAAATCAAAGTGTTCTACAACCATCATTGCAAATTGGTGAACGGAGCAAATAATGAACATCTATAGCAGAGCAAGTAGCTCAAGAAAGGTATGTCCAATCTGTAATCCTTAAGCTAAATGTTGCTCCTGAACCCCAGCAACTTAGGCCCATTTGTGTCTTTTGGTAGTTTGCGCCATCTGAATTTTGAAAGCTTGGAAGTTTGGAAGGGATTGTTCTCAACAATGGTGTCTGACTTGAAAATACATTGTAACAACTGATCTGTTACCAACACCTTGAGATGAGAAAATTAATGGGAATGCGAATTCAAACGTCCTTTGAGCTTGCTCACCCAAGGTTCCTTCACATGCACGTACATGGCCGACAAAGACATACACTTGGACAGCCCTAGTTTAAAGAGGCCTGGAAAGTTTTTTTTTAAGTTAAGTTGGTGAAAGGAGACTGAAGTGCTTAAAACAATAAGGTGAATAATCTGAACAAAGTGCAAGCATGTAAACAGAGAAAGTTTTTAAATACCATTAATTTCTGAAACATTTACAAATCCAGCAAGTGCCTCTTAATGCAGTAGTTTTTGTTTTGAATTGAAAGATACAGTAAAGTATGGTATTTTCTTTGAAATTACACAAATTTAGGTTCCCGTTGAGAATGTTATCCCAAAACAGATCTCTATATTTTAAAGATGAAAAGCCTATGGTATTTTAAGCCAATGTGTAATATTATAAATGAGGCAGCACTCTGCCTGAGTGCTACTGTGAGGTTCTACTGTACCATGAATTCCTTCTTGGGAACAAAGTATCACTTGTCTATGTCCCTATCACCTTGCAGCTGCCAGCGCTGCTGGTGTGAACGTAACGTAGCATATGCAGCAAATGCCCCCATCTTGTAAACTTTAAAGTATAGGCAGATATTAAAATGAATGACACCTATTTATCAGCTACAACTGTTATACTACTGAAATGCAGTAGTGGTTTCTGGTAAACAGTGATGGAAAGTCACAGTGCGTTAGTGCTGAATCTTATTATGCAGGAATGGTACTGCACCTTCATTGCCATAAGCACCCATATCCTCAATTCCTCACTTATCTTCAAAGTGCTCTGGAACAAATACACAAGCCTGTCTGTAACTGTCCTGTATCATTCAGCAGTGACTAATGAAATCATTTTATGCACTTGCTAATACCTTCAAAACACATGCACAATCATATAGGTGTCAAGTCAAAGTCATCATTGACATCAACAAGAGGGATGTAAAATTCAGGAATCTCAAATATGCTCAAAGATTTGTGTGAAGAAGGATCGAGCTCTTGTAGTTTAAGCTGCCACTCTAGTCTTTGCACTGCATTCATTGCTGCAGCTTCGTGCTGCTGTCTCATGAGAAGGCATGTCTGTAATATATTAGTTTAAAAAAGTGTTAATTACAAGGTGAAATTAAAAGGCATAATTTAGACTACTCAATTAACCAAACAATTTGGCCAAAATTTTATTAAAACATTGCATTTTCAAATATCTTAATGTTCTGGAAATACAAGATTATTTTAGTTTGGAATTTTGTTCAACTATCTTACCCTTAAGCAAATTGTACCAAGCGTCTAAAAACCTCACTCTTCATCTTCTCTACTTACAAAATTTCCCTCTAGATTCTCAAATATAGAGATATTTTGCTGTATTTGTTTTTCAAAATCATTAGTACATATATGCAGCGAAGACTGCATAAAAAGGAACCTGAACCTAAAAGTTAAAGCTCAGTGTTCCAATGGAAATTTTAAGTTTGCTTAGAACAAGCATTCGGACGATGGTGCTGCAGTAAGCTGCACGAACACTCTGCGCCACGGAGTGGTAGAAGGCAGGTTTTTAGTTTTAGAGATACAGCACTGAAACAGGCCCTTCGGCCCACCGAGTCTGTGCCGACCATCAACCACCCATTTATACTAATCCTACACTAATTCCATATTCCTACCACATCCCCACCTGTCCCTATATTTCCCTACCACCTACCTATACTAGGGGCAATTTATAATGGCCAATTTACCTATCAACCTGCAAGTCTTTGGCATGTGGGAGGAAACCGGAGCACCCGGAGGAAACCCACGCAGACACAGGGAGAACTTACAAACTCCACACAGGCAGTACCCAGAATTGAACCCGGGTCACTGGTGGTCTGCATCACTTTCCAGAGTTCCATTCTCAACAACGTTCAATGGTAACTTGCAATCAGAAATAAGGCCTTCTCCAAAGAGAGGGAAAGAAGGAAAACTGGGATGAGTCTTGAGGCTGCTTACAAAGCTCCGAAGGTCAGTTACACAGCAATATTAGTACAGCCTTGAAACAGGTAATTGGGAAATGGTACTTAGCCCTGGGAGACCCAAGTAAAGGAGGGAAAATACAATTAAAAATGTTTTTTTGAAACTCTTTTTAATTAAATCAGCTTTGTTTTAGCACGGTCAGCTCCCTTATGTACTGACAGTTTATAAAAAGAGGTAAATAGACAAGAATAGAACAAATAAATCATTCATATATCCTGATCTAAAGCTATAGGGAAATGTGACAAGAATTGATCTGCCTCATTGCAGTGGCTGGACATTCAGTTCTCAGGCACAGTGATGAGCAAAGGGACAGAGACAGAGCCTCAGTGCGCTTCTCTGGGAGCATGAGCCTCCCTGAAGATACATCATGGATACCCCTCTATTGTGTATACAATTACTGTTAAATGTTCCAGTAAGCATGAACACAGACTTATCTGCCTTTCTTTACTCTTAGAGGATTTCTTTTAATGCTCTCTATATATTTCATAACTGTCCACTTGTTTCGGTACTAGAACTTTACTTTTTTTTTTAGTTAGTACTCTCCTCCAGAATCCAAAGTAAACCTTTGTGGAAGTTCACTGGTTACTTTACCACTGGGCTGTAGACAGAGCTTTCCCACCTCATTCTTCTTCCACTTCAACTTTCTATTGCTGGCCTAATTCTTTACAAGTAAAGCATCACCCAAATTCATCTGAAACTTAATTTACGTTCACTTACTCTCTTGTAAGAAAGTGAGGGGGATGAAATGTGAGCCATAGGTTTTTGAGAACTCTGTATCCACTACAGGGGTACAGCTTTAAGAAACTATAACATTTCAGAATGACCAAGGCAAGTCAATATAGCTTTAAGAAATCTTTTAAGGCAATTTAGGTTAATCAGGAACAATTCTCAGCCTAGAAGGATAAAAACCTGGCAAATGGTTGAGTTGTGGAGAGGCTCAGGATGAAGGAACTAAGTTTGAGAATTTATATTCTGAAAGGTAATCCTGGTTACAGTTTTGGTCATCTTTCCACTTAAAGACAGAACAGAACCATTTCCTTGCCATTTAATTTTACATGCTGGGATGTTCCTGATTGACCTTAACTGCCTTCAAAGATTTCTTCAAGTTATACTCTCCTGATCATTTTGATATACAATTCCTATGTCTGTACAATGAATACAGAGCTCTCAAAAGCCTATGGTGCACACATTGTCCCTCTCACTATGTCCTACATAGTTAGCCCTCCAAAGAACTCTAAAATAAAAGCAAAATACTGCAGATGCTGGAAATCTGAAATAAAAACAAAGTGCTGGAAATACTCGGCAGGTCAGACAGCATCTGTGGAAAGAGAAGCAGAATTAACGTTTCAGGTCTGTGACCTTTCATCAGAACAGTGCAGAGTTCTGATGTAAGGTCACAGACCTGAAACGTTAACTCTGCTTCTCTCGCCAAAGATGACCTGCTGAGTATTTCCAGCACTTTGTTTTTACTCCAAAGAACTCCAGCTGATTAATGAGTCATGACATTTGTTCTAATCCATGCTGACTATGTACCATGTGTTTTGTGGTCGTTAGATGAATATTCCATTTAATGCTTTAAAGCACTTTTCCCCCACTATGGATAATACTCTAACTGTTCTGTAATTTCTTACTCTTCTTTCCTTGAATATCAGGATAACATTTAATTCCAGATATAACACTCATGCTTATGGAGCTCCTAAAACATTAATCAGGGTCTTAATTCTCACTTTAGAGTATGTCTGAACAGCTCTCGCTAGAAGTAGCATTTCATTATAGGGTATTTATTACACCTTATTTAAATACCTCCTGAAGGAAACTTACCTTTAATTTATCAAACTTATCATCTACATCCTGCAACCACGACATAAATTGACGTGCATTGAATCGATCCCTCACCGATGTTTTGTTTTCATCACCCTAAAGCAAAGATTTTACAATAATTTGTAAAACAGCTTTTCAAGGACATTTAATCAAAACATTCTTTCTTCAATGTTAGTTCAAAGGACGATACATCTATTTCATGCAAATCCCTCCAAAATCCCAATTTTCCTCTTCACCTGAGGGTCCTGAGGCATATTGTAAACTTCTGCATCCAGAAGCACAGTACAGGCACTAAAAGGCAAAGTTTGATTTGCTAGTGTCCTTGCTGCACGGTAATGGACTCTCAGAACTTCCTGCTCATTTGACATAATGAGCTTCTCCTGAAAGTAAACACAAAGGATACACTTAGAAGAACAAAAGTAATTCAACATTTAGAAGAACAAAAGTAATGCAACTACTCCCTCAGTAATGTAGTTATGCACATTTTACCTTTGTACTTTGCGATACCAATAAGCTTTTGGGCATTTTTACTGTTGTGCAATTTCAACCAACATTCACATAGTTAGTGAAAATATTTTAAACCAATCCAGTATCTGACAAGAAGAATTTGCTCACAGGTTTGGTTAAAAACATAATGGTCCGGATTTTAAGGTAGAAATAACAGTGAGGCTAACAGCGCTCACCACTACTAAAGTGTAACTCAGACAGCAACTTCTGGTGACTGTACATGCGCAGTTAAATGCGGAAATCAGGAAGTTGCATTCCACGTTTCCCTGCTCTTCCAAAGGCTGCATCATACCGGCATCTTGTGACTCGACATTTAAACACATGGAACAGCTTAAAATTGCTGTATTTACATGATATTTACCACTAAAAGTGCCAAAGTTCGAGTAAATTTTTTAATGGCATATTAAGTCTCAATTACTGCCAAACAACCTCTCTGGCACTGAAAATGAACCAACAAGCATGGAGTTTCATTCTTTCAACTTTTAATTAAAGTTGGAGATTAAAAAAAAATATATTTCTTTTACTTTTTCTTTGTGCCCCTTATCTCTCAGTCCCATCTTTCTTTCCCCGTGTTTATTTAACTTTCTGTACACGAGTTGGCATTGAATTAAATATTTTTAACTGACCCTCCTTAATTCAGACACTGCACTGCTCGTTAACGATTCTTCAATCAATTGATCTCCTGTACAGGGCACTGCACCAAAATGGCTTGCTAATCACAGCAAGATCCAATGCAAAAGGCCATAAAAATTTTGTCAGCAAGTTTAATGAACAGCTAGTGCCATTCTTTCGCTAATGACATCAAAATCCAGCTCAACGAATTCATGAGTTTATTTAAAGACAGATGTGAGCAAGTACAGTTTCTAGCTCACCAAGAGCAAGTCAGAAGTTTAGAATGTGGTGGCAGGCTGTTTTCAGAAGGACATAGAAACATAGAAAATAGGAGCAGGAGTAGGCCATTCTATATGATCATGGCTGATCATCCAACTCAGTAACCTGAACCCGCTTTCGCCCCATACCCTTTGATCCCTTTAGACCCAAGAGCTATATCTAACTCCTTCTTGAAAACATACAATGTTTTGGCCTCAACTGCTTTCTGTGGTAGCGAATTCCACAGGCTCACCACTCTCTGCGTGAAGAAATTTCTCAACTCAGTCCTGAAAGGTTTACCCCGTAACCTTAGACTATGACCCCTGGTTCTGGACTCCCCCACCATCGGGAACATCCTTCCTGCATCTACCCTGTCAAGTCCTGTTAGAATTTTATAGGTTTCTAGGAGATCCCCCCTCACTCATCTGAACTCGAGTCTACAATCCTAACTGACTCAATCTCTCCTCATACGTCAGTCCAGCCATCCCAGGAATCAGCCCGGTAAACCTTCGGCGCACTCCCTCTATAGCAAGAACATCCTTCCTCAGATAAGGAGGCCAAAACTGCACACAATATTCCAGGTGTGGCCTCACCAAGGCCCTGTATAATTGCAGCAAGACATCCCTGCTCCTGTACTCGAATCCTCTCGCTATGAAGGCCAACATAACTATTTGCCTTTTTTATCGCCTGTTGGACCTGCATGCTTACCTTCAGCGACTGGTGTACGAGAACACCCAGGTCTCGCTGCATATTCCCCTCTCTCAGTTTATAGCCATTCAGATAATAATCTGCCTTCCTGTTTTTGCTACCAAAGTGAATAACCTCACATTTATCCACATTATACTGCATCTGCAGTGCATTTGCCCACTCACTCAACTTGTCCAAATCACTCTGAAGTCTCTCTGCATCCTCCTCACAACTCACCCTCCCACCCAGTTTTGTGTCATCTGCAAATTTGGAGATATTACATTTATTTTCCTCATCTAAATCATTAATCTATTTTGTAAAAAGCTGGGGTCCTAGCACCGATCCCTGTGGTACCCCACTAGTCACTGCCTGCCATTTGGAAAAAGACCCATTTATCCCTACTCTTTGTTTCCTGTCTGCCAACCAATTTTCTATCCACTGTAATACACTACCCCCAATCCCATGAGTTTTAATTTTACACGCTAATCTCTTATGTGGGACTTTGTTGAAAGTCCAAATAAACCACATCCACTGGCTCCCCCTCATCAACTCTACTAGTTACATCCTCGAAGAATTCTAGTAGATTTGTCAAGCATGATATCCCTTTCGTAAATCCATGCTGACTCTGCCCGATTCTACCACTGCTCTGCTACAAAATCTTTGATAATGGACTCTAGAATTTTCCCCACTACCGACGTCAGGCTGACTGGTCTATAATTCCCTGTTTTCTCTCAACCTCCCTTTTTAAATAGTGGGGTTACATTAGCTACCCTCTAATCTGTAGGAACTGTTCCAGTGTCTACAGAATCTTGAAAGATGACCACCAACGCATCCACTATTTCTAGGTCCACTTCCTTAAGTACTCTGGGATGCATACCATCAGGCCCTGGGGATTTATCGGCCTTCAATCCCATCAATTTCCCCAACACCATTTCTCTACTAATACGGATTTCCTTCAGTTCCTCTCTCTCTCTCACTAAGCCCTGTGTTCCCCAACATTTCTGGTATGATATTTGTGTCCTCCTTTGTGAAGACAGAACCAAAGAATGCATTTAGTTGGTCAACCATTTCTTTACTCCCCATAATAAATTACCCTGTTTCTGACTGTAAGGGGCCTACATTTGTCTTCACCAATCTTTTTCTCTTCACACACCTATAGAAACTTTTACAGTCAGTTTTTATGTTCCCCGCAAGCTTGCTCTTGTACTCTATTTTCCCCTTCTTAATCAATCCCTTGGTCCTCCTTTGCTCAGGTCTGTTGTTTTTTCTGGTGAATTTATATACCTCTTCTATCTAATGCTATCTCTAATATCCCTTGTAAGCCATGGTTTGGCTACCTTCCCCGTTTTACTTCTGCGCCAGACAGGAATAAACAATTATAAAATAAAAACAAGAAATGCTGGAAATACTCAGCAGGTCTGGCAGCATCTGTGGAGAGAGAAGCAGAGTTAACGTTTCAGGTCAGTGACCCTTCTTCAGATAACAATAACAGATAACAGGAACAAACAATTGTTGCAGTTCATCCATGCACTCTTTAAATGTTTGCCATTGCCTATCCACCGTCATCCCTTTATGTAACGTTTCCCAATCCGTCATAGCCAACTCGTGCCTCATACCTTCGTAGTTTCCTTTACTTCAGGACCCTAGTTTCAGAATCAACTACGCCACTCTCCATCTTGATGAAGAATTCTATCATATTATGGTCGCTCACCCCCAAGGGGTCTCGCACAACTCGACTGTCAATTATTCCTCTCTCATTACACAATACCCAGTCTAGGATGGCCTGTTCTCTAGTTGGTTCCTCAACGTATTGGTCCAGAAAACCATTCCGTATACACTCCAAGAATTCCTCCTCTACGGTACTGACTAATTTCATTTGCCCAATCTATATGCAGACTAAAATCACCCATAATTACTGATGTTCCTTTATCACATGCATCTCTAACTTCCTGTTTAATGCCATTTCCAACATCACTACAGTTTGGGGGTCTATATACAAACCCCACTAATGTTTTTTGCCCCTTAGTGTTTCTCAGCTCCACCCATACAGATTCCACATTGTCACAGCTAATATCTTTCCTCACTATTGCATTCATTTCCTCTTTAACCAGCAATGCAACTCCACCGCTTTTTGCTTTTTGTCTGTCCTTCCTAAACACCGAATATCCCTGGATGTTCATTTTCCATCCCTGGTCACCTAGCAGCCATGTCTCTGTAATCAAGACTATATCATGCCCGTTTACATCTATTTGCAAGATTAATTCATCCAATTTATTGCGAATGCTCCATGCATTAAGGCACAAATCCTTAAGGCTTGTCTTCTTAACATTACTTGTCCTCTTCCCACTATTTTTCACTGTGGCCCTTGATTTCTCTGCCCATCACTTTTCTTATTCCCCTTACTGTCTTTTGTTCTTGTCTTTGATCTCCCCTCCTCCGACTCCTTGCAAAGGTTCCCATCCCCCTGCCATTTTCGTTTAAACCCTCCCCAACCACTTCAGCAAATACTCCCCCGAGGACATCAGTCCCAGTCCTGCCCAGGTGTAACCCGTCCAGTTTGTACTGGTTCCACCTCCCCCAGAACCGGTCCCAATGTCCCAGGAATCTAAAACCCTCCCTCTCACACCATCTCTTCAGCCACGTATTCATCAGATATATCCTGCTATTTCTACTCTGACTAGCACGTGGCACTGGTAGTAATCCTGAGATCACAACCTTTGAGGTCCTGCTTTTCAACTTACTTCCTAGCTCCCTATATTCTGCTTTTAGGACCTCATCCTTCTTTTTCACCTATGTCGTTTGTACCAATGTGTACCATGACCACTGGCTGTTTACCCTCCCCCTTCAGAATGTCCAGTAACCGCTCTGAGACATCCTTGACCCTAGCACCAGGAGGCAACATACCATCCTGGAGTCTCTTTTGCTGCCACAGAAACACCTATCTATTCCCCTTACAATTGAATCCCCTTTAACTATTGCATTCCCACACTTGTTACTCCTCCCCTGTGCAGCAGAGCCAACCGTGGTGCAACAAATTGGGCTGTTGCTGCTTTCCCCACCGAGAGGCCATTCCCCCAAACAGTATCCAAGGCACTATATCTGTTTTGCAGGGGAATAGCGACAGGAGATTCCTGAACTGCAGGCCTGGTCCTCTTGCTCTGCCTGGTGGTCACCCATTCCCCTCCTGCCTGTGGAGTCTGAGCCTACGATGTGACCACCTCGCTGCAGCTAGAGACACTTCCTGCACACATGCCAGTCCCGCGCACTGGAAATGTCCCCGGCTTCCGACATGGAGCAAGAGGAGCACATCATGGCTTTGAGCTCTCCTGCCATGACTTAACCCTTTAAATTAACCTTTTGGAAGATCTTAATGTAAATAATATCAATTATTCTCAGGCCCTTCTTCCCTTGTCCTCGTTAGTACAGAAGTCCCTAAAAAAAAAACTACTTACTATATATGAAAAAAACTGTAAACCTTTAAAACCTTTCTTACCTTAGATACTTATATTTAATATTTAAGGATATAGTTTCAAAGCCATGCTTTGGGTAGGTTCTAAGTTAATGTGGTTTATGCCTGGCTCTCAAAACAACAGGTTATAGTGATAGGTTTTAAAATAAGCATCGTTCAAGACAAAAGAGCTTCAATGCTCAAAAATCCCTTAAAAAAACGTACCCGTTCAATACTATGCTGTAATCGAAGCTTCATACGTATAACTTCATGTTGCCTGAAGAGTTCTTTCAGTGCTTCAGACAATGATGGAGGGGGAGTTATCTAAAAAGAAACCCATAGTAATCAATATTAATACAAATGTTGCAACTTGAAACCATTTTATCAGTTCATGCTGGTAAAATTCACCAAAAGTAACACTTCTCTGTTACTCTTTTAATTGATAAATCATTTACCAGGTAATGACTCACTTGCTGCAAATACCAGAAATTGGCCATGAATAAAGTAGCAGCATCTTCTATATACCATCAACACCCTGGAGGTTAACATTGACCAGAAACTGAACTCGACTAGCCATATAAATACTGTGGCTACACGAGGTGGTCAGAAACTGGGAATTCTGTGGCGACGAATTCACCTCCTGACTCCCCAAAGCCTGACCACCATCTACAACACACAAGTCAGGAATATGATCGAACACTCTCCACTTGCCTGGATGAATGCAGCTCCAACAACACTCAATAAACTCAACACCATTCAGGACAAAGCAGCCTGCTGAATCAACATTCCATCCACCAGCTTAAACATTCATTCCCTCCAACACCAGCGTATAGTGGCAGCAGTGTGTACCATATATAAGATGCACAGCAGCAACTCACCAAAGCTTCTTCAACAGCACATTCCAAACCCGCAACTTATACCACCTAGAAGCGCAAAGGCAGCAGAAGCAGGGGAACGCACCACTTGCAAGTTCCCCTCCAAGCCACACGCCATCCTGACTTGGAACTATAATCGCTGTTTCTTCACAGTCACTGGGTCAAAACCTGGAGCTTCCTTCCTAACAGCGATTCCTAACAGAACTATGGGTGTGTACCTGCACCAGATGGACTTGCAGCAGTTCAAGAAGGCAGCTCACCACCATCTGCTCAAGGACAACAAATGCGAGCCTTACCAGTGACGCTCACATCCCATGAAAGTATAAAAAATGATCCCTGCTGCCCTAATCCTGAATTTGCATCTTTGTCTAGTTCCTCTTTTATGTCCCTTCATGTGCTCTCCAAGCTTATCTTGTCCATGAGACCCACTTCCTGCTCCTTCAACCCTATTCTCACTAAACTGACCATCCAACTTCCCCTCCTGGTCCTCATTGTTCTTGGTTCTCCCACTTCAAGTGTTGTCCTTCTCTCTTTTAAAGCTGCCATCACATCTCTTCTCAAAAAAACAACGCTTGACCCCATTGTCCGTGCAATGACTGCACCATCTCCAACTTCCCTACCTGCTCTAAAGTCCGTGAACATGTTGTCACCTCCTG
Organism: Heterodontus francisci; assembly: GCF_036365525.1. Lineage (NCBI taxonomy): Eukaryota > Metazoa > Chordata > Chondrichthyes > Heterodontiformes > Heterodontidae > Heterodontus > Heterodontus francisci. The sequence goes on from NC_090375.1 coordinate 29,530,607, forward strand.
AATCCGTGCTCATCTTTCCTGGAACTACTTGTTTGCTGCCGCTCATTGGTATCATCCGAAAGCACAGTGTTAGTATTCACATGTACGGTGTTATGAAAGTGCTTCTATTTTTTAAAATTTTCTTTGAGGACTCTTATTTTAGAATTATGGACATTGGTTCATTTGGGAAAACTGAAAAGATTCCATAGATGTGTTTTTTTCTAAACAAGGGTCACTGAGAGGTCTTGTTTGAAAACAAACCTTTGCTGGATGTCACATGTCTTAAACTCAATAAACAGAAACCTTGGTGACTTGGGGAAGATGTTTACAGAGAACTGACATTCAGGATTTATGGTGGTCAGGCGGTTTCGCTTTTGGGATATTGTTTTGGTTCAGTTGGGGTGTGGATTGTGTTGAAAGCAGTTGGGTTTGTAGCCTGCTGAAAAACACCCAGCTCCTCTTTCTCTACCTCTTTCGAAAAAAACTGCGAATCCAGCGTGTGAGAGCGAAAACCCTGATGACGCATTTCTCCTGAGAAGCAACTGGAAAGCCTGCCAGATTACTTTTCAACGCCACCTGAAAAGAACTGCTCCAGAAGAGATCCCAGAAACCTGTCTATGTGCACTCGGATGCCAGACTGTATGCCATTTTGGGACACATCTCATCCTTTTTCTTCAAGAATTAGCAAGCCCTTTTTGTCTTTTTTGGGTAAAAGACCTCCGCAGAGAAAGTAGTTCTTTTTTTTTCTTTAACCTGTGTGTGTGCGTGTGTTGGGTATTTAAAAAGGGAACTTTCATTTTTCAATCTGTGTGCAAATGCTTTGACCACTCTAGAAAAGGAGGACTTATCCTCGACTGATTTGAGAAACTTAACAAAGGTTAGGCTAATAGCATTGGCGGAAAAATTGGAGTTAAGTTGAAACCAGGAGTTAAGAAAGGAGACATAATTGAAGTAATAACAGCATTTGAAATTGGAAGAAGGAAAAGGCAATCCAGATGATAATTCATTTGAATTAGCTAGGATCCAGTTGCAGATAAAGCAGCTTGAAAAAGAAGAAATGGAAACTTGAGCTTGAACAGAAAGGAGAATTGGCAATGAATAAACTTGAACTTGAAAGAGAGGAAAGGGCAAAAGAACTACCATTTAAAAGGAAGCAAGCAGAGCAGCAGGAAAGAGAAAGAGAAAAAGAGAAGGAAGGGAATTTGAATTAAAAAAGCTGGAACTAAGACAAAAGAATGGCCTTGACTCCAGCCCAGGACCCCCAGTGGAGAGCTGTTTAAATTTGTGCAAGTTTTCCTGAAGTTTGAGGAAAGTGACGTAGAGACATTTTTTCCAATTCTTTTGAAAAGACAGATGAAATGGCCGAAGGAAAGCTGGACACTGCTCATGCAAAGCAAGTTGATGGGCAAAGCTCATGAAGTTTATGCCATGCTTTCTGAGGAAGCTTCTGCAGATTATGAGATGGCAAAGAAGGCTATTCTCGCTGAAGCTTATAGGCAGAAATTTCGGAACTTCCGGAGACAACCTGGGCAAACTTTTATAGAATTTGAGAGGGTAAAGCAAATTAATTTTGGATGCAGGTGCTAAAGGTAGAGGCCACATATGAGAACATTAGGGAAATATTTCTCCTGGAAAAATTTTAAAATTCACTCCCTTCATTAGTAAGAACCCATGTAGAGAACCAGAGGGTTTCAACAGCTAGACAGGCATCTGAGATCACTGATGATTATGAGCTTGTTTACACTCCCAAACTCTTTGTCCGTCATCACCACAAACCTGAGGGGACAGAAGGTGACAGGGTGAATGTAAAGCAAATAGCTGGGGACAAGAAGGGACAACTGGGAATGCCCTGGGATCTCCTCCTCAGGCCAGAAAGGAAGATGCTGAGGGTGGAAGTGAGGTCCGAACGCTGAAGTGTTTCCATTGCCACTCGGTGGGACACCTTCGTGCAGAATGTTGGAAGTTGTGAGGTAAACCCATGGGACTTATTGGGGTACACAAGGCCAATGCAGAAAAAGGGGAACTGACAGAGAGTACGACAGATCAGACTGTCACTCTGACTGCAGCTGTAAGGTCAAGTGCAAAAACTGCTGTGAGTGCGGGGGACGTGAACAAGATAGCTGAGAGTTAAAGGGAATTCTTGTCAAAAGGAAAAGTAACTCCTTATCCCTTAAGTTAGGCAGGTAAACATATAGTTATACTTGAGGATACAGGAGCTACCCTTTTTGCTGAGAAAAGGCATAACTTTTCCACCAGAGAGCGCACTGAATGCCAAGGTTTTTGCATATGGTATCGACAGGGAGTATATACCCGTACCTTTGTATCGGATGCACCTGGAGTGTGACCTAATGTCTGGAATGGTAACAATAGCTGTCGTCCATAGTTTGCCTGTAGATGGAGTTGACCTACTACTACGGAATGATCTGGCCGGACAAAGGTAGCAGCTTCTCCAGTAGTCACGGAAAGAACAAGTGAAGTTAAGGAGACAGAAGAGTTACAGGAATGTTTCCTTCATGTGCAGTGACTCGAGCAATGGCTAAACGAGTTCCATTGTCAGAGATCAAATTGGCACCACAGATAGCCAAATATCTTAAACTTTCTTTCGGGATTTGGATAATCCAAAGGAAATGTTCAGTAAGTCTTCTCTGATCAAGGCTCAGCAAGCCCATCCAGAGTTAAATAAAGTGGCACAATCGGCTCTGACGGAAGTTGAGGCAAAGGGAGTTCCAGAAGGCTACTATATTGAAAATGGTATTCTGATGACCAAGTGGAGAGCTCCTCACAGACCTGCGGACGAAGAATGGACAGTTGTTCACCAGATAGTGATAGCGACCAAGTACCGCTGGGAAATATTAAGGATAGCCCATGAAATTCCTACAGTGGGACATGTGGGAATCTGGAAGACCCAATCACGTATAGGTCGACATTTTTACTGGCCAGGTCTTTCCAAGGATGTGCTGCAGTTTTGTAAAATGTGCCATACATGCCAGATTGTGGGAAAACTGCAACCTCTCATAAAACCGACACCTCTAATTCCCATACCAGTTTTTGGAGAACCATTTAGAAGGGTGTTGGTAGACTGTGTAGGACCTTTACCGAAAACAAAAGCGGGACACCAATATATACTCACTATTATGGATATTGCTACTCGGTTCCCAGGGGCCATTGCCTTGAGAACAATTTCTGCTACGGTAGTGGTAGAGAAGTTAACCCAGTTCTTCACTAGATATGGATTACCGATTGAGATTCAGTCGGATCAAGGTTCCAATTTTATGTTTAAAATTGTTCAGGAAGTTATGGGTAATTTGGGTATAACACAGTTAAAGTCTTCAGCAGACCATGCACAGACACAAGGGGCTTTAGAGCAGTACCATCAGAACCTCAATGATGATCAGGGCATTCTATCATGCATATCCTCATGATTGGGATAAAGGGCTGCACTTTCTTTTGTTTGTCATTGGGGGTTCACCTAATGAGTCTAATGGCTTTAGTCCTTCTGAATTAGTTTATGGACATGAGATGAGAGGTCCTCTAAAACTAATCAAAGTAAAGTTTTCAGAACAGAGGGACGATTCTTCCGTGTTAGATTATGTATCGGTGTTCTGGGAACGGCTCACGAGAGCCTGCAAAGTGGCTCAGGAACACCTAAAAGCTTCCCAAACAACCATGAAGAAATGGACAGACAAGCATGCCAAGATCCGAACATTTCAACCAGGGATGAGGTGTTAGTATTACTGCCTTTACAGGGGGAACCGTTGAAAGCACGATTCAGCGGTCCATATAAAGTGGTCAAGAGAATTAGTAAAGTCAATTATTTGATTGACACCCCAGATCGCCAGAAGGAGGATAAGAAGCACAGGTATGTCAGGTAGTAAGGACAGTGCATTCCTCCCGCCTCAGTCGGGACAACGCTGACGACACCCAGCTCTACCTCACCATCTCCTCTCTCGACTCCTGCACTGTTGCTAAATTAGCGACCGTTTTTCTGACATCCAGTACTGGATGAGCAGAAATTTTCTCCAATTAAAAAGCGGAAGACTGAAGCCATCGTTTTCGGTCCCTACTCCAAACTCTGTTTCCTAGCTATTGACTCCATCCCTCTCCCTGGCAACAGTCTGAGACTAAACCAGTCTGTTTGCAATGTTGGTGTCATACTTGACTCAAAGTTGAACTCCCAACCACATATACATGCCATCACTGAGACTGCCTATTTCCATTCTGTAACACTGCCTGACTGAGCCCCTGTCTCAGCTCATCTGCTGAAACCCTCATTCATGCCTTTGTTACCTCTACACTTCATGATTCCAAATGCACTCCTGGTTGGTCTTCCACATTCTACCCTCCATAAACTTGAGATCAACCAAATCTCTGCTGCCGTGTCTTAATTCGCACCAAGTCCATTCACCCATCAACCCTGTGCCCGCTAATCTACATTGGCTCCCAATCAAACAATGTCTTCATTTTAAAAGTTTCATCCTCGTTTTAAAATCTCTCCATGTCCTGGTGTCTCCCTAGCTCTGTAATCTGCTCCAGTCCCACAACCCTCCAAAGTATCTGCGGTCATCTAATTCTGGCCTCTTGAGCATCCCCGATTTTAATTGCTCCACCATAACCTTCAGCGGCCTAGGCCCTAAACTCTAGAATTCCCTTTCTACATCTCTCCTCCTTTCTACTTCACTTTCCTCCTTAAAACCTACCTCTCTGACCAAGTTTTCGTCTTCTGACCCAATATCTCCTCATGGGGCTCGGTGTCATATTTTGTTTCATAATGTTACTGTGAAGCACCTTGGGATGTTTTATTACATTAAAAGTGCTATATAAATATTTTTATTGTAGTTTCATATAATTCTGATTATAAAGGAAAATATATGCTTCTACATCAGCATTCATTTCTCGCCCATTGTAAAAGTATTTTTTTCCTTAAAACTGCTGTGTACATTCTGGGACCCAAGTTGTATAAAAGTCCAAGTAAGTGACCTCAAGTTTCACTCCAGTGGCATCATTTAATGGAAAGGCTCTCTAGTTGACTGAATTTACCACTCAACGTCAATAAATATTGTTATTCAAGTGTGATTATCATGTGACATTTTAGTAGAATACATCAACATCCTGGGGGTTATCATTGACCAGAAACTGAACTGGAGAAGTCATACAAATGCTGTGGCTACAAGAGCAGGTCAGAGGCTTGGGATCCTGCAGTGAGTAACTCACCTCCTGACTCCCCAAGGCCTGTCCACCATCTACAAGGCACAAGTCAGGAGTGTGATGGAACACTCTCCACTTGCCTGGATGGGTGCAGCTCCAACAACACTCAAGAAGCATGACACCATCCAGGACAAAGCAGCCCGCTTGATTGGCACCCTGTCCACAAACATTCACTCCCTGCACCACCAACGCACAGTGGCAGCAGTGTGTACCATCTACAAGATGCACTGCAGCAACGCACCAAGGCTACTCAGGCAGCACCTTCCAAACCCACGACCACTACCACCTAGAAGGACAAGGGTAGCAGATGTGTGGGAACACCACCACCTGCATGTTATCCTCCAAGCCACACACCATCCTAACTTGGAACTGGATCGCAGTTCCTTCACTGTCGCTGGGTCAAAATCCTGGAACTCCCTAATAGCACTGTGGGTGTACCTACTCCACATGGACTGCAGCGGTTCAAGAAGGCAGCTCACCACCACCTTCTCACGGGCAATTAGGGACACAAACAGGCTATTCGGCCCAACTGGTCTGTGCCAGTGCTTATGTTCCATACAAGCCTGCTCCCATTCTACTTCATCAAACCCTACCAGAATATATTTCTATTCGTTTCTCCCTCATGCACTTTCTAGCTTCTTGTTAAATGCATTTATGATACTCACCTCCATGTGGTAGCATTTTCCAAATTCTAACCACACCCTGGATAAAAAAGTTTCTCCTGAATTTCTTAGTGGATTTCTTAGTGACTATCTTATATTTATGACCTCTAGTTTTGGACTCACCCACAAGTGGAAACAACTGCTCTACATCTACACTGTCAAACCCCTTCATTATTTTAAAGACCTATATTAGGTCACCTCTCAGCCTTCTCTATTCTACAGTAATGAACCCCAGCCTGTTCAATCTTTCCTGAGAGTTATAATCTCTCAATTCTGGTAGTACCCTTGAAAATATTTTTTGCATTTTCCCCAGTGCCTCTATATCCTTTCTGTAAGAGTACGCTCTAACCAAGGTTCTATATGAGTTTCACATTACCACACTGCTTTTCAGTCTTACTCCTCTATAAATTAACCCAAATGCTTTGTTTGCAATACACTAAAATAAAGTTTAAAAAAATAGAAAAACTGTTGATTCTTTGTCAAAAGTTTATTATTCTCCACTGCCTTCACTGTTCTACTCTAACCATTCCTTTTCCAAGAACAGTTCATGGTGGGTTATTGTTCCCTAAGCTTGAGCAGTTCTCCTCTAGCATCCCAAGTGACCTTTACAATGTGCAAACCTGAATAGCAGGGTATAGGTGGACGACTCAAGTACGGCAACATCAACAGCCAAACAGCAACCTGATATCAAAATAAAAACAAGAAATGCTGGAAATACTCAGCAGGTCTGGCAGCATCTGTGGACAGAGAAGCAGAGTTAACGTTTCAGGTCAGTGACCTGAAACATCAACTCTGCTTCTCTTTCCACAGATGCTGCCAGACCTGCTGAGTATTTCCTGCATTTCTTGTTTTTATTTCAGATTTCCAGCATCCGCAGTATTTTGCTTTTATTATAGCAACCTGATATCTCCTGTTATCCACACTCAGTTCCAGCAGAGGGTGCACTTCTCCCTAGGTAACAAAAATTGCCGAACAGAGCCAGCTCTCACACTGCCATAGTGAGAAATTAACTAATTCAACACAGATGAAATTTGAACTGCACACCTGACTAACAGTGGTCTGGAATTTCCTGTATTGCACTTAAGTGGGTTTCTTCTTTAAGTCTCTTGCTATCTTACCGATGTTATGAACATTAAAGTTTGAAGCCATCGCACATTAAACATAGCATGTTTAAGGAAAAGCAATTGCACAGGCTTTCCTTTTTTGAGGTAATATATTCTAATGTCATTAAACCCCTTTCCGTGTTGCTAAGAAGAAAACAGCTATAAAACACCAGAAAGTGAATTCAATTCTCCATGGCCTCACCCACTATCTCTGCAATCACCTCCTGCCCCACAACCTTAAGAGATATCTGTGCTCATCTAATTCTGGCTTCTTGAACATCCCCAATTTTAATTGCTCTAACATTGATGGCCCTGCTTTCAGCTGTCTATGCCCAAAGTTCTGGAATTCCTTCCCTAAACCTCTCTGCCTCTATCCTCCCTTAAGACGCTCCTTAAAACCTAACTTTCTGACCTCAGCTTTTGGCCATCTACCCCTATATCGCCTTATGTGGCTTGGTGTCAAATTTTGCTGTATAATGCTCCTTTGAGACACATTAGGATGTTTTATGTTGAAGGTGCTTAATAAATACATCTAAAATTTTAGGCATAAATTAACAACCTTTCAAAACTGCAGTAAATGCAGGAAACCTGCATTCCTTTGCAGTGAGGTGGAGCTATGTTAAGTAGCCGTGAGGTTTCAGTAGCTGTAATTCTGAACAAATGCAAATGATCGAGGAAATGTTCATGGATGTTTTGGCTGTTAAACCGGCGTCAGTTATGTGCGACTTCTGGCAAAATAAAACACTGCTCCACTCTTACCATAGTTACACAGGAACCTTGCAGGAAATTCTGGCCTGGTGCTGAACGTTTTTCAATCTATGTAGTTTCAATGTAGTCAATTATGAATGCAACAAGTGTCAAATTAAAAACACAGAATGGATTCCTGTGAAGAATGCTCCTGTGAAGAACTGTGTGAACAAAATGTAACCTGAACCTATCATTTATTGATGGGCTAAACTCCAAAAATCTTTTTGGAATAAACATTACAAAAAACAAACTAGTCAAACCTGCATATGATCTGTGACCATTCTGGTAAATATTGAAAGAATTAGAACATAAAATTCAAATAAGTGCACATTATCCCTGCCTCACAGACCCATAGCTATATAAGCAGATACAATGTGCAGTAGGTAAAACTCACCCTCAAAACATGACACTTAAAAAAAAAGTGCAGCCTGGAAAAGTTTATATTGCTGTGAAGAATGCAGCACTTAATGCAGTTTAACATTTTACTAGGCCTTGCATGAATATTGCTCCATAATGTAAAGAATACTGGTGCTTGGATTTTAAGTTTTGTACTCTCAACCATGCTAAACAGTGCAAAAATCAGAGGAGGGGTTGAATTAGATGACAGCTTTCATACAGCAGGAATTTGATGCACAAATATTTCTTAGAAAAATAATTTCCTGAACTTTCTCCTCAGCAGCTGCTGAGAACTTTAATTGCTACCTAGTTGGCTTGGACAGGATTGTCTGTTTTTTTTGAGTGGGCTGTCTGGAAATGTTTTATATTTAAGCAATATCTTACTCACACAGTGGAAACTGGGTAGATAGACAGTTAAAATAGACTGTGTAAATTAGCCGACAAAGACCTGCCAGGTCATTGCTGACCTGCGGGGTTCTTCATTAAATATGCAGATTGGGATCAAATGAGGTCATTGGGTTCCGACTGCAATTTTAGCTCCCGGCTCAGTGGAGCACCCACCAAAGTTGTCCTGTCAGGGCAAAACTGAGGTAAGAGAATCCTTAACTAGAAAATGCCATTTAAAGCAAATACATTAAAAAAAAAAGTCTCCTTGTTTTCAGGGGGGGGGGGGGGGGGGCGCAGAAAGCAGGAGTGCTCAAAGACAAGGGAAATTTAAGCCACCACTGTCCCGGCATCTCTCTTGCTTCCTGTAAGACCCTTCCAAAGCCCCTTCCCGTGACTTACCTTCTTGCTAAGGAGCCTCCTTTTGGTGCCAGCTGGTGCTCTCCTGCCATTGAACTTCTGCTCCCTCCCAATGGACTGATGACCAGCATGCAGATTAGGCAATGGAGCTAAAATTGCCATGGTTGGACGCTTGCCTTACTCCCCCAAAGTCCCGCTCCCAGTTAAAATTCCTTCTATAGACTTTTCTTACTATAAAGTCCCTCAATTCAAATGACCTGATAAATCTTTTAGTACTAAATTGCACCTTTGCCATGTTAAACGCCATGTAGACAATTGCTCTTGAAAGAAAAATGATCTGGAAAGTGTCATCAGTATAGATGAATATAAATAGCAGAATCAGCCCCAGATTGTTTTGGCTATAGATTTTATAATATTTACAGAGGTACCAGGCAGTATGAAATGCCATTGCTGCTTGTCTGACATTCAATATTGGATGAACAGAAATTTTGTTTAGTTGAAAGTTTTGGTCTTCCCAACAATCGTCTTCGATTCTTGTTACAAACTCCATTCCCTAGCTGCTGAAGCCAAAACTCTTCGTGACTGAGGCTGAACTAGACAGTTCACAACCTCAATGTTCTAACTGACCCCGAACTGAGCTTCTGACCTCATAGTCCTCTCCATCACCAAGACCACACACTCCCACCTCGATAATATCACCCTTGTTGCAGATCTTCAGCTACTTTTCTCACCTCCAGACTCAACTATTCCAATACTTTCCTGGCTGGGCTCCCATCTTCCACCCTCCAAAAACTGGTGCTTGCCCAAAACCCTGCTACACGTATCCTAACTTGCATCATTACCCCTGGGCTTGTTGACCTGCACTGGCAGCCATGCCATCAACTGTCTGGGCATTAAACTTTGGAATTCCCTCCCTAAATTTCTGTCTCTCTCCTCTTACACACTCCATAAAACCTCTCTTTGATCAGGTCTTTGGTCACCTTCTTAATAGCTTCTCGCGCTTGTGAAATACCTAGGAACGATTTACTATAATAAAGGCATCATTCAAGTGCAAACTCTGGTTGATTTACATAGCACCTGGATCCCTAAATTTGCACATAAGAGTATTCCACACCCCACCCCATCACCTGATTTCACTTCTTTTTTCCGAGAGAGACCCCGGAGGTGGGGGGTGGGGAGAGCAAGAGAGAGATTGGGGGGGCGGGGGCACGGCAAGAGTTGAGAGATGGTCACAGAGCGGGGATAGGGACTGACACAGAGAGGGAGATCGAGAGCGAGAGGGGAGAGAAAGAGATCAAGATCACATCTGACAAATAGACAACTATCCGGATTCTCTGCATCGCTACATCAAGTGTGTGTACAGACATGGACTACTTGTGCAAGCAAAAACAATGCCAGGTACTCACTAAATAGGGAGAAATGCATTTTACATCGCACTGCGTTTTGAAGGCATTAGTCTGGCTATGCAATTAAATACAAATTTATTGCCCCCATGTCCGTGGCTGAGCCAATAATTTTGTCAAATGGCCGTGGTGCAACATGTTGGTACCTATCCCTGCCCACATATTGACAAGAGCATCCAATTTTCTGACCCACACCTGTTGCCTGTGAGACCCTATGCTACTGGTGAGAGCTTAAGTCAGGGTACTGCATTCCAGTACGAGTCAAAACCCTCATCAGCAGAAAAGGAGCGAAAGAACTATATTGCCATTAATTCTTCACTGCGATGTGCTATAGTGTGACATTACACAATTATGTTTCAATCTTTCCAACTGCATAGCATTTTATGTCCCCTGTAAGTTGCCCTACAGCAAAAGTGGCTTCGGAAGGAACTCTGCAATGTAAAGATATTGTCTTCATCAGGATCCATTTAGCAATGTTCTCATTCACTATTCCCCAATAGTAGCACATGATTGAGGCCAACCTCTTGGGGCCTGGCCCCAGGTCAACTATGGTTTCAGTACAGACAGGTTGATTGGGTTTTGAAGTGTTGCAATGGAAACAGTTGAATGCAAAACATCTATTAAAGTTCAACATCAAGGACTAAAGGGTACTTCGGCACCTTTTGAATAAACAACTCAAGTGAGATTCTTATAGTCAACATGCAAACTAATTTACTGCGTTGAGTCACTTAAAATAATGACTTATAAATTCTTTTAATGGACAACACTTACTGTTGGTATGCAAAGCTTGCTCAAAGGGTTTCCATCCAGCAGGTAAGATCCAGTGAATGTCACAAATTCATCGTAAAACTGTGGAGCTTGAGGAGTGACACTACACAGCACTTTACGCTTCTCTTCTATCTTCTTTCTAATGTGGAGATATTCATAGTAAGGGTTTGCCTTTTCTGAATGGTAAGGTTGAATTTCTTCTAGTTTTAAAGAATCTACAATGGCTGCCAGTGACTGCTGAGTCTTTTCCTTAGCCTGTTGCAATGTGGATTTCACTTGCGCAGGATGTGGAACTCGTGACATCTTTCGTTTATGTGGATGATGCACCTGACCTTCCTCCTCCTCTGTAAATTTAGACTTTGTTTTCATAGGCGTGGAGGATTCTGTATCTTTGTCAGACACCTGTGCACAGTTGACAGCAGACTGTTTGCTTTGATTGGCTAATATGTTTGCTCTGTTACGAGTAATCCTCTGAGGAATATCTTGTTCTGCTCGGTCAGCTTCCATTTGCTCTTCTGATTCCTCTTTTGTTGACTCAGTGGACTGCCTTCGTTCATCTGGTGCTGCTTCATACATTGTTACAGCATCTTGAGTAGCAGTTGTAGAAAGTTGAGAAACTTCCATCTCCAATGTGGAATCTTGGCCCTCAGCTTTACTTTCCAAGGACTGAAGCTCATCACTTATTAAATCTGTCTGTGCATGTTCAGTGGAAGGTGTTGCTTCAGGTAGTTCTTCTGTTGGCTCAGACTGCATTTCATCAACTGAGGCAACTGGCATTTGGTCCAATATTGAGCTCTCTTGATTACATTCTGGCTCATGACTAGTTGAAGTGATATTTTTTATACTTTCTTCTGTCTTTTCTTGAGAATCAGTTAATATAGTCTGCACAGGCCTTGTTTGGTCCAAAAGGCTATTGTGCACATTATTGCTATCTGATAACGCTGTGGATGATGGAGAGAAATTCTCTTCCAAGCCCTCCATTTCATCTGATTTGCAATAATTTGACACATCTTCCACAGTTTTCGGATTTGTAAGGTCAGCATTTGTGTCAAGGGAAATATATTTAGCATCCTTCCCATCAGCCATTCCTGCACACTCTGAGTGTGGTTTGCAAGAAACGGAGGACCGATCTGTATCTTGCAAAGTTTGAGTTTGTGTTAAATCTTCTTGTGTTCCACTTTTTGGCCAAAAGACCATTTGTGGGGCACCGTCACTATCTAACGATGGCCGCGAACAAGAAGAATTGGAAGAATGTGTAGGTGAAAAAGAAGATGGTGTTTCTTCAGGATTTGCCACTTGGGAAGGCTCACTGCAAGGTATCTGCGGAGACTTGGATACAAATTCCGATGTCAACTGGTCTGAACATCCCCACTCTTGTGAAACATGCTGCAATGGACTGAAAATGTTTTTTTCACAAGCTGAAGATGAATACCCATCATTATTACTGTGTGAAGGAACATCAAGCTTATCATAAGACATTTCCAATGGGTTATTTGGCTGAATGCAGCCAATCAAACTGTTCAGTTGTGACTGTACCACAGGCATCTGCTGGGAAGTATTTTGAATTATGATGCTGTTGGGATTTGCATCCTGTGATAAATAATTAGTGCTGTTTGGCACAATGACAGCAGGAGGCGTAGAAACAGAAAGCTGTAAACAGGAAGTACTATGAAAGGTGGCCTCTTTAGTGCCACTGTCTGCAAGTGGTTCTGGTCGAGGAGAAGTACAGGCTTGGGGTTGTACTGCTGGTGAAAAACTATACTGTTTTTCAGTTGAAAGTGGCAAGTTACCTTCAAGTTGCTTGTGGGATGGTTTATCATGGTCATTTGCAATAGCTGGTATACTACATCTACGAATATCACCTATTAACCGGCATTCATTCTCATATCTAGCATTGTCAGCAGAGACTGATCGTAGATAAGATCCAGAAAGTTTACTGGAGTATGGTGATTTAAGTCGATCTGGCAAATCAGCTAAAACATCAGAGTCTCGGTCATACACTGCAGGTGATTTGGCACTGCACAGAAATACTGATTGAGAAAAGGAAGACTGAGACTCTGAACCCTCAATAGCGAAATCTGAATCATAGTCTGTTAAAGGCCGTGGAGTTGCTACAGCTGAAGTCTGACATGAATCTTCTGAACTTGCAACAGAAATCATTGATATAGATCTTGATGTAAGCCCTACCCGATCACGTTCTTGCCTAGGAGATGCAGTTAAATTACTTTCGCAACTCATGAAAGATCTTGGCGTATCTGGCAAATTCTGTTTTGCATCAGTGGATAGTGATCTCATGTTGTTAACATCTTTCAGCTGCTTGTCTTTAGAATGTGCCTCTGATGGATCTGAACTTTTTGATCTAGTAAGTTCTTTGCTTGCTGTTGAACTCTTCAATTTTTCTCTTTCTTTTATTTTTGTGAGCTCAATGCCAGATCGATGCCTCTGCCTTTCCTTCTCTTTCAGCTTTATCTTCTCTTTGTGCTTTTTGTGCCATTGCTCAATCTCTAGATCCTTTAGACTTAGCATCCTTTCAAAACTGGTCTGCATCAAGTCATCATTTACTAGTCTTTTCTCTTTTGGCCGCACGTCCTTTGCAGAACTAGAGTCTTTAGACTTCAGTTTGTCAGCTTCTACTTCTTTAAGCTTTCCTTTAACAGTGACATTTACTGGTACTCTCTCTTTTTGTCTATCTTTTTCCTTCCTTTCCTTCTCTCTTGTTTCAGGAGTTTTAAGAAAGTCCTCCTTGATTTTATCCTTTGAGGAAAATAATTTATCATGAGATGCTTTGCTACTCTCAACTGTACTCCGTTTCTTCTCATCTTGCAAGTGTTTGGAGTTCGTCACAAGATCACCCTCTCTTTCCTTAGTCTTCTCTTTCTTCTTCTCTTTTTCAATATCTCTGTCTTTTTCTTTGACTTTAACAGCTTTACTAGGAGTGACGTCTTGAGAGTCCTTTTCAGATAATTTGGCCTTCTTCTCAGTAGCATGCTTTTCTTTTTCCACTTTGTCCTTCATCCCACTGGAATGACGCTCCCTTTCACTTTTTTCTCTCTCATGTTTTTTCTCCAATTTTTCCTTACTCTTTTCTTTTTCCTCAGGTTTCCTGGCTGAGAATATGTTCTTCAATTTATCATTTTCCCGGTGAATTTTCTCTGCAGTGGAATATAAGTTACTAGATCGATCTTTTTCTTTTGTTCTCTCTCCACTGTCTTGTAACTTACTAAAGGTTTTTTCCTGTGATTTTTCATGAAACTCAGATTTCTCTTTCTCCAACCTATTTTCATGTTTTATTTTCTTCTCTCTTTCAGAATATTTCTTCTCTAACTTTTCCAAGTCCCTCTCTTTAGTTGGCGACTTTTTTTCACTTTTCTCTTTGTTCTCCTTTTTCTCTCTATCTGGAGTATCAGATTTGTCTTTATCTGTACCTTTCTCTTTCTCAAATAACTCAGTATGCTCTTTCTTCACAAAGACACTTGAGTAAACTGAGTCTTCTTTGTCTGCAAGCACAATTTCCTTTCTTTCTTCCAGATTCGTAAGTTTAATTTCTTGTTCTTCTTTAAAATGTTTTTCTTTTTTATTCTTTTTAGACTTTTCTTTCTCTCTATCTTCCTTGAAAGATCTTTCTTCCTTAAAATACTTCTCCTTTGTTGTTTTCTCTTCTTTAACCGGAGCTTTATCTTTCAATGATTTTTCTGATGGGACTAAATCAGAATTTTCATCTTTGAATGTTTCATTAGTGTCATCATTTTTGAAAAAGTTCTCTTTCCAGTATTCTCTATCAAACTCAGGATATACATCTTTTTCACTCTCTTTTTGTCTGTGTTTTCCCCTTTCATTTTCATGCTCTTTTTTAATTTTGTTTTTCTCTTTATCTTTATGCTTTAGTTTATGCTTTTTTATAACTTTGCCATCTTTGTCGGTCCTTTTAAAAACTTCTTCCATGTTATCAAACATGCCCATCTCCTCCTCTTTGCTCCTCTGTCCAGACTTGTCACCAAATTCTACATGCAGATCCTTTTTGCGATGCTTAGTCTTCGCTTTGTAGTTAAAAGACTTGTTGCTGGAACTCTCAGAGGTGTAGTCAGAGTCTGTAAGGTGATCAAATCGCACAACTTCAGATTGAAAAGATACGTCTGAGGCTCCTGATGATGGGCCAGTTTTGGCATTTTCCTGTTTAAGTGGTTTTGTTCGTTTTTCACTTAATCCACATGCATGTTTAGGTGACTTGGCAGTTGAAAGGTGGAACTGATGACCTGAAGAATCATCTTTCATACACAAAGACTTTCTGAATGAATCTTCCTCTCTTGTACAGTCTAATGAGTCCAAACCTGAGCCAGCGGAGAAAAGCATCAATTTAGCATTTTCCTTCTCTTCTTTCTCCTGTTTGAACTCCTGGTTCTCTTTGTTTTTACTTTGTTTCTTCATTTTTTTCTTCCCTTTCCCTTTCTGTTCAATGGAAACCAGATTTTCTTTCTTAGTCCTTACACCAGATTTACTGCTATCTGGAACAACCTCTAGAGAGCTTGTTGAACAAGTTTTTTTCTCTTGATGTGGCTCATCATCTGAGCTTTCAGAGCTAGATGAAACAAGAACTCTTGCCGATTTCTGCTTTTTAATTTTGAATGGTTTCTGCAATTCTAGCTTTGGTGGCGTTAAATAGCTACTGTTCTCTTTTATGATCTTTTTACCATCCTTTCTTCGAATCCTTTTCTGATCTACAAGCTTGCCCAGTTCTTCTTCTTCTTCATCTTCCTCATCATCATCATCCTTGAATTCGTATTCATCCATGGCAGATGACACAATTGATTTACAGGGCGTCAGTTGCTGGTTGGTATCAGTTTTTAATTCTTTTTCTGGTTCAGAATCATCCACATTGTCATCCACACTAGATGGATTCACAGAAGGCAATTCTTCAGATTCTAGAAGAATGGATAAAAAAAAAATTTACATTTAGAAATGGTGCATTTTTCAAGTCCTGTTGCAAAAACTTTCTAATACTGCTCATGCATAACAACATATGAAAGGTCACAGCATGCCCCAGTTAGACAGATTCATATCTGGCAGTTTTACAAATGCCAACTTATATGGGAAAGCTACAAAAACAATTACAAAGACTGAATCCAGAAGGAACTTCCTTGGACTGGAATGATGTGGTGAGCAGTGTTCCATTTTTATTTACCATGTACATAAAAGATCTGCTCACAGGAATGGAGGGAACAAAATCAAAATTGGTTGATAATACTGAAATAGAGTGTGGTAAATGGATGAAGATTCTGAAAGGAGGACAGGGAGGGTAGAAGGATCAGTAAAGAGATGGCAGATGTAATTTAATGTAGAAAAGTATTAAGTATTTGAATAAGGAAAAGAAACACACTTTAAATAGTAAGATTTTAAATGGAGTGTAGCAGAGGTACCTTGGTGGCAGATACACAGATATTAAAGTTTTACAGAGCTGGTAGATAAGACCATAAAAAAAACGAATCCAAATAATTACAAAAGTTAATAACTCCAAAATGTCTTTGAATATAAGCTGAGAGCACGTGAAAAATAATTACACGTAAAGTGCAGTGGGACATACCTCAACCTATATCGGAGGAATAAAACAAAAGAGAATGAACCAGGAAGGTGGGGCAAAAGAACCCAAAAAAACAAGAGGGGGAAGAAACAAAAGTGATGGAAGGAGGCATGGTTGCAAAATTCTTGTCTATAGTATAGTATAGTCTACAGTTCTGCAAATTACAACTTGTCTCATAAATATGAGGCTACTAAAATAATACTGACATAAGGAAGTCAAAGAGGCAGTAGACCAAACATTTCCTAAACCAGCTATGTTGACTTTGGTGAACCCACAAGGAGAAGAATAAAAACAATTGAGATTTCAAAACTACTTTCCTTCAGAAACGATTTCTCTAAACTAAGATTTGTATTCGTTTTTCTACTGTCAGAATTAAATAGAATTTAATGTAAACTTTTAAAATGTAATACATTTAACTGAAATATACGGTAGAAGTCACTTAGTATTATGAATAAATGAATTTATACTTTGCTTCTACAATGCCAAAGGCATATAGCAAGGATAGGATACCTGTACAACTGTCATCATCCTCATCATCAGAAAGAGGAAGCTCTCCTTTCAGAAGCTGCTCCATTTCATCTGAATCGGCCACATCTACAGGACGCTCTCCACGGTGATTCATCTGATATGCATCCCCACCATTGCGTAAAAGCAGTTTCACAATCTAGAGAGAAAGATAGGTTGAAAAATTGAAAATTGCTGTTCTTCCATACAAAGTCAACAGGTTTAGCAAAATTACACATCAAACCAGTGCTAGAATACCATAAAAACTGAGCAAGCCATTAATCTTGGGAGCGCTTGGGGTCAGACATTTGTGTTTAAAATGTATCACTCCTGAAAAGAAGATAATGATGACTGGTGAACTACATAACCTATATGTGGGTGGCACAGTGGTTAGCACCTCCGCCTCATAGCTCCAGGGATACGGGTTCAATTCTGGGTACTGCCTGTGCGGAGTTTGCAAGTTCTCCCTGTGACCGCGTGGATTTTCGCCGGGTGCTCCGGTTAACTTGCAGGTGACAGGTAAATTGGCCATTGTAAATTGCCCCTCGTGTAGGTAGGTGGTAGGGAATATGGGATTACTGCAGGGTTAGTATAAATGGGTGGTTCTTGGTCGGCACAGACTCGGTGGGCCGAAGGGCCTGTTTCAGTGCTGTATCTCTAAAAATAAATATATACTTTTCTAAATAGTTTTTGATGTTTTTACAACAAAGATCAAAAGTACTTAGTAACTTGTATGCATGCTGTTTACTCCAACAATGTGAAGTGTTTCATTCATTTGTGTTACGTTGACTGCCAAGACATAGTAAATACAGAAAATTCAACATGGGATTTAGTGCAAAATGTTCACTATATTTTTAATGTAAATACCTGGAAATAAGAGAAATTGAGAGGAAAGAACAAAATTACATGCATCTTAAGCAGGTTTTGTACACTGGCAAGTAAATAAGATTACAAAAAAAAAAAATCAGTAAGGTATGTCAGTTATTTGAAGCATTATTCAAAATAATTTGCTTTATTACAGCAATGGACTGTAACGCAACAGTCTTGCGTTTTGGCCGAAGCAGGATTGCAGTAATCAAAAACACAGGGACTGAATTTTATTAGCTCATCGCTGATCTTGGCAGCGAGCTTCTAAGATGGCAGCCCATACGCGTGACTTTCACTCCGTGATATTAGATGTGGCGGCTCATTTACATGGACGGGGCGGACAGCACCCCCCACCCCTGATGACATGGAGGGATCGGGCGCTCTGTCCCCGACAACGGCGTCCGGCGCCACTGTGCAGATGCCGGTGCCACTTTAAAAGGACTTCAAGCCCTTCCATTTTAATTTTTAAAGTTACATACATACAAAATTAACGTTAAAAATGTAATAAAAGATTCAAGCCCCTCCCCCACCATGACTAAACAATTAATCGCCCTCTCCATCCCTAAAAAAAAACTTAGCTTGCGATCCCAACCTTTCCCCCCTGAAAGTTTATTACCTTTTACCTTCAATCCCTTCCCACCGTCCCCTCCACTAATCGCAATAGTTTTCCTGGCTCCCCACCACCACCCCACCTCCGACAACTTATCTGCTCCCCCCTTGGATCTCTGAATGGAGATCTATACGCGCGGGAGTTCTGGCAACCAAGCTGAATATCGCAGCCGGACAGCCAACGGGAGCAGTTAGGTCATTACTTTACATTAATTTAAATATGTAGATCCTGCTTCCATCGCCGAGCAGCAGGGGGGCTGCCACAAGGCCTCATCGCCGCCGGTAATATGGGCGGGGTCTTCCCGGAGTGGGTCTCTCCTGGAGGCATTTTCCGGGCCCCCCCTCACCCCACCACGACCCCCGACATGGGGGGCCGGTAAAATTCAGTCCTAGATATCCCACACTGCTTGTATGCAATTCCTTGGATACGATCAGTTTTTAAAAAAAGTTCAGGTTATCAAAGAGACACGGAAAACCAAAATTTAGGAATTGCCTTGTTCAATTTCATCTTTTAAGGAACAGTTCTAATGTTTCATACTTCATGTAAAATCACTAAAAATTAAACTACTAAATGTCATCTGCGAGCAGATTGTTTCAACAGTCATTATAGATTTTATGAGATATATAATGACAATGGTGGAGGCACAAAGAATCATCACTGGAGCTCCATCAATTCTTTTGCCTATAAAATTTTCTCCAATTTTCAGTGCTTTCCAATTTGAAGTCCAGTATTAGCTTCATGTAACATAATAAATGGCTAATAAATCATAGTACATACATCTCTGTGCCCATTGCTTGCAGCATCATGCAGTGGAGTATCATTATCAAGTCCCTGGGTATTCACATCTGCTCCTGCTAGTATTAACTGTTTAGCAACTTCATAGTAACCCAAGTTGCAGGCTTCATGTAGTGGAGTCCAGCCTACAGAACAAGTGAAAAAAAGCACAATTATTTATTTCGATCTACCATAATGGATTAAAAAAAATATTGAGTTTCTCATCTCAATTACTGATTTCTAGAATTCAGCGCTACACATGAAACAAATTCTAATTATTTAACTGAGAATGGCAAAATTACAAAAAATGATTATTAAATCTGTACCATGATTTTTTTGGGTGAAGAGAAAAATCTTAATATTTATAACACAATAGGATGTCATCTGGCCTGTTGCACACGTCATTGTTAGCTCTTCAACTGGACCTGCCTACTCTAATCCAATTTCCCTTCATTTCCCCACATCCTTTTAAACTTTCCTTTTCAAATATCTATCTAATTTTATTTTAAATGCTGTTTATAGGATCTGTCTCAAAAGCTATTTGTGGTGAAGATTCTATATTCTAACAAATCTTTGCAAAACAAATTCTTCTAAGCAGGTCCCTTTATTCTTCTTGTAATAATCCAGAGTCTGAGCCCCTTGGTGCTCATTTACCAAAGAAATAGCTTTTATTTTAACAATCCCAAAAAAGTGTCACACCATCACTTATTCACATTTTATGACTTTTGCACTCACTGTCCATTAATTAGTTTTTAAAAGAACCTTATTTCCCCAAATATTCCTACTTAATGCATTTTCATTTATTATTTTTTGAAGCTCTGTAGATAAAATTGGTCTCCATTTCATTTGTATTTTCTAAACTTCAAGTCTCTTTTCTCTCTATTAATATCACTATCTCCTTCTATTATTTTCTTCTTTATTGACAATACCAGTCACTTAATTGAATTCCTTCATTCTTAATCAATTAGAGTAAGTTTATTTCCATCAACTTCACTTTAACCCTGCACTCTAATACTTGTTTCACTATCTCAACTATATCAGCAGAAGCTTCTGCAATTCCTGCATACAGTTGGCCTGGTAGGCACAAACTCAGTTTCAGAAGTTTTAAAGATTTTTAACATTACAATACTTGCCATATGACCATCTCCTAACTCATGTATAAAGGAACATACCGAGAAATTATACAATGCTCCAAACTCCTTTGCTTCTGTGCAATAGGAGAATGGAAGCATAAAGCCTAAAAACCTCAGCAGTCCAACACTGAGATTCAGAATCTCTGGGACTTGTGGTCAGACTTCAACTACTCTGGAATAAAAAGTCCCAATGAAGGAGTCAGACAACGGCTGACAAAATATTTTTAAAATCTTTCCTCTCTGATTCATATTACTACAAAGTTATTTGGGTAAAGACTCCTCAGGCTTTAGCACTGGAGGTTTTGCCATATTCCTGATGACCAGAAGGAGTTGTGGAATAGTTCCAAATAGAATCACCAGCTGAACAAAACTCTTCAGACATCTGCACTCTCAATCTGCAAGTTGGATGACATCCACTCCGCATTGGATCCTTGAGTAAACATAAAAAATATCTGTGGGAGAATTAAATACTCCAACAGCCTGCAGAGGGTGCAGTGGAGATACTCAGGAAAGAAAGATGACCTAAAAGAGTTTTACTTTCCCTTCAAAAGAAATTCTAACCCCATCTCAGCAATCGGTTTGCACTGGAGATGTCTTGTTAATTATGTATCACCTATACCAAGCTTGGGAGAGCACTTGGTATTGGCCAAACCACCTGTTACCTGGAAGTATATGAATGCAATAAATTCCATTAGTGTTTGGAGAAGTGGTGAGCATTTCCACTGCTGTTTTGCATCTAAGGGGTGCTTCTTTTTCTTCGGCTGTCAATACAGATGGAAATTTCACTAATGCTGACCAGAAAAAGGCAACCTCCAGTCAGAGAGAACTAACAGAGTTCACACCATTGGACAAGTCCGACACACGGTGCTGCCCAGCGCATTCTCATTGCTGCCACTATACAACAAATAGGGCTTAAAGAGTGAGACACCTAGAATGAGCCATCTTTGCCCAGAAGCCTGTGTAATGCCTCCTTTAGCGTATAGGGATGAAGTTCAATCATACAGATTGGTGGAACACCCAAAGAAATGAAGCCAATTACTAGTACTGGCAGGATAAGAGTGTGAATCAGGGTGTAGCCTTCATGCATCTCTAGTTGATGCCAACTCAAAAGAATCCTCATATTACATTTGTAAGCACTTTACCAAGAATGCTGGGACACTTGTTCACCAATGGCTACTGTATCCTAGTACATTTGCTCAAATTCAAAGGCTATGGACGCAAGAACATAAACAAACTTTTGAATAAAAATGAGTGAAAAAATGTACTGTTCTTTTTCTGAATAGACTGTAACAACTCTTAAAAGGCATACAACAAAACTGCCAACAAGGAAACAGATACAACAGCCCAGATAAAGGATGATATGCAAAGGGCATGTGAATGATGTCTGGACAAAAAAAAAGTGCCTTGAGTGGATTACGGGATTTTCCCAATCAACCAGTCAGGTCTACTCCTGTTGAAAGATGCAGGAAAGAATAATTTTGTTTTAAATATTTAACATTTATAATTTCATAATTTATGGGGACTTCATGCTCAATTTTAGATCAGCTTATGCACTAGTGACAAATATTGGAGCGTCTGCTGTCTTTCATGCATGATGACATCTCCATCATACAACTTACAATAGCAAAATTCTATAGCCGAAAATAAATCCAGAAAATTAGCTTACAACATAGGTCTATTTAAATTAGCTATATTAATTTCCCTAATTCCACTTATATTAGGGCTAACGTAACAGATAATATATATCTGACCAAGACCTCCCCCCACCCGCATTGAATATTTTCTAAATTCCTCACCCACTCAGCTCTTAAAAATGTGCTGTTGCTCTCCATTATGTTTCACCAGCAACTATTATTCACGTGAGCTTGGCAGGCTGCTTTGCCATTAACAGGAAAAGCAATTCTAATCCTATCCTCATCCATGTACTTTCCAGCAGGAATCGATATTATAAGCAATGGAAACACTGGCTGATTGTTTGTTTTGCTCCCTAACAAAGGGGCACAGAGATCAAATGTTACACTTATTGAAATAGGCTAACTCACCACACCAGACACTGAACTTGGGATCTTCCAATTATGCATGGCTCAGCTACTACTGAGATAAACTCGCTGAGACATCAGAGGAAACCAAAGCCTCAAGACATCAAGGAATAAGAACGGATCATGGAAACACAATGCCAAAGAAATTCCCATTTCTTTCAGTACAACTTTAGAAATTCATATCATTGACTTACCAGCAAAGTCTTTGACATTAACATCAGCACCCTGACTGATGAGCTCTTTGACTTGCTTGGTTTCACCACGAATGGCTGCCATGTGTAATGGAGTTTCTCCTCTCTCATTTCGTTTATTAACTTTGTCTTTTTGTCTGGACGAGGAGCTTAGAGTCTTTTTCTGTCCTGGTGTTGCCTGAGATGGGTGGTTTGGAGTAGAATCTAGTAAGGAGAATAAATTAAAATATCTGTTCAGTTACTGTCGTAAATTGTGGTTATGTGCCAATCTCTCCAAATCTATGTTGATTCCAACATACAGGTTAGATTTTGTACGATATACAAAAAAGTAAGCATAAAACATGTAGATTTAGTCATTTCCTATATAAAGGGTACAATTTCCTTGCTCCCTCTTTCCAGCAAATTCCTTTCTCCCTACACCTGCAGTACCACTGGCCAATAGGATCGGCAACTGACTTCCACCAATACTGCTCTCAAACTATCCTCAGAGATATTGAGAATTCACCGAAATGAGGTATAAGGCATAAACCACATTTCAACACTGACATCAACTACTGTGTCACTACATTCCACCTCACCACTTTTTTCAAAATATAAAAAGACTCGACTGAAACAGCTGTTTAAAGAAACTTTTCCACTGATCTTTCCAAAACCAAGAGATTTGAAGAAAAGAATGCATGTCTGTTAAAGACCATAATATGGAAATTATATATTGAGTATGCAACTTCATGTGCATGGATGGTTTGGATGTCAACATGGATATGTATTGAATGCACAAGGCGAAAATAAAATGTGTAAAGACGAAGTTGGGTGGGAGGAAGAGTAAGAGAAGCAACAAATCTGAAACAGAATTACTACAGAATGGCTTTCTTAATGTTGTTTTTGAAAACAAATTTCAAGCACTAAATGGTGCTGTAAGTTGACATGTTATTCTGTCACTTCTGGAAATCAGGTTCAAATCCAGCTCAGGGTGATGGCATGAAAAACTCTACACTCTTGACTGTTGTAAAGCTCTTCTGTGGAATGGGTTTGTGTAGTTTCTGGTAACACATGCCATAGCACAAAACTTCTCAGGGAGGCATTCACACTAGAAAGGTGCTGAGCTTATGAAAAAGATAAATTATTCATGGGCACAATTCTTGATCACTATCTTGGGACCCCATTGGTTTTCATATGCATACTTTTCCAGCGAGGAAATACTGGTTTCAGCTGCGATCCCCTATATTTTCACACTTTGGCGAGGTATCAACAGCATTAGAATGGGGAAAGGGTGGAGAAAAATACTTGCCCAATATTTAGCACTTTCACTGGGAGCAGCCCTAATGATGATTGACCTGGGAAATTGTGGGTGTGGGGGGGGGGGGAAGAGAAAAGAGGGCGAGGGTGGTGCATCATGATCTGCTACTGGGATAGGGTAAACACAGCTTTATCATGCACCTTTAATCACAGTATAGACTGAACCTAGACTGCCTGATGTAGAAATCTGCTGGCCAAAATGGAAAAAGCATTCTGTGAGCAGTTGTACAATCCAACAACCATAAACATACATAACGGCCCACATACTATTTAAATGTAAAAGACCAGATGTAATATTACCCGAAGTGCCTGTACTGCGCTGTAATGTTCTATGACCCCTTATATCTTTGAAATGTGCTGCCAAAATGGTGACACCAAATAATATTCATTCTCCAACCATTATAGATTTATAGTGACCTTACTGTGCTACATGTCCCAATATACAGAGGTACATTACACTTGTCGCTATCTCACTTCATTGAGAATCAACTTTGTGTAGGGGCCTGGGCGCAAGTCCTAATTTGGATACATCATACAGTCAAATTCAGAAAAATGGGAAATAATATATGTAAATGTGAGTCCAGATGTTAGAAGAAATTTCTTCCTGAAACAAAAGTCACATATAATGCTTCTATCTGATGGTCATTGCATATTACCATTCGATCATAGGTGAGAGCTTTGACCAACTCACCTGAGGGGCATCACAACGAGAGTGAAACAGGTTTCACTTTCTGGACTTACTTTGCTGGGCAGGAACTTTTAACCTGACCGAAGATTTTTGTGTGCCACTTGCTGCACTCTTCTACTGTAAAAGTGCCATAGAATCCATTATTCTAACTTGCTCTGCAACTCCAAAATGTCACACAGCAGGGTTTATCAGAAGGCAAGCTGAAAGACACCCTACCATATGATAATGTGTCTTTATGCTATTTCTAATGACTGCAGCTGCAAGGAAAGTTTTGCCTCGATACCAAAAAGGTGCTATTTTATTTATTTCAGGATTTATTTTATTTATTGCAAGATGAAGGGAATTTTAAAAAAAATAATAATTCTGGTGAGTGAAACTTCTGCTGACCTCATGATAAAAGAACTCATTTTCTGGTCGTGATGCATTTTTTCTCCACAGACAGGTAATGGCTCACTCAGTAAAGTGCTGCACCGTGTGGTTTAGCTTAAGGAGCATAAAATTTTTGCCCCTATGATGCTACAGAAGTTTATTCCATTTATTGATCATTCTGTGGAAGAACTTCCTGAAATTGGTCACAAGTTTGTCTTTTAATCTGTATCCACTTCTGCTAGTTATGGGTTAGTTTGAAACATCAATCTGGATCAACCATCGATACATTTTATTACTTTGCATACCTTTTCATCACCACCTTTCAGTTGCCTCGGTCAAAGCTGAAAAGCCCAAATTTCTTCATTCTTTGCTTCTAACTCAGTCCTCCTGACACCAGGATTAATGTCCTAGCTCTTCTCTAAATTGGCACTGGAGTTTGAATTCTTTTCACAGTGACCAGAACTAGATGGAGTTCTGGAGTACAGGTTTTAGATTCCTGGGGCATTGGGACTGGTTCTGGGGGAGGTGGGACCAGTACAAACTGGACGGGTTACACCTGGGCAGGACCAGGACTGATGTCCTAGGGGGGAGTATTTGCTAGAGTGGTTGAGGAGGGTATAAACTAAAATAGCAGGGGGATGAGAACCTTTGCAAGGAGTCAGAAGAGGTGGGGATCAAAGACAAGAACAAAAGACAGTAAGGGGAATATGAAAAGTGATAGGCAGAGAAATCAAGGGCAAGAATCAAATAGTGCCACAGTGAAAAATAGTGGGAAGGGGCCAAGTAACGTTAAAAAGACAAGCCTTAAAGCTTTGTGCCTTAATGCGCGGAGCATTCGCAATAAAGTGGATGAATTAATCACGCAAATAAATGTAAACGGGTATGATATAGTCGGGATTACGGAGACAAGGCTGCAAGGTGACCAGGAATGGGAAATGAACATCCAGGGATATTCAATATTTAGGAAGGACAGACAAAAAGCAAAAGGCGGTGGAGTTGCATTGTTGGTTAAAGAGGAAACTAACGCAATAGTGAGGAAGGATATTAGTTCTGATGATGTGGCATCTGTATGGGTACAGCTGAGAAACAGTAAGGGGCAAAAAACATTAGTGGGGGTTGTATATAGACCCCCAAATTGTAGTGGTGATGTTGGGAATGGCATTAAACAGGAAATCAGAGATGCATGTGATAAAGGAACATCTGTAATTATGGTGACTCTAATCTGCATAGAGATTGGGCAAATCAAATTAGTCACAATACCGTAGAGGAGGAATTCATGGAGTGTATACGGGATGGTTTTCTGGACCAATACGTTGAGGAACCAACTAGAGAACAGGCCATCATAGACTGGGTATTGTGTAATGAGAGAGGAATAATTGACAATCTAGTGGTGCGATACCCCTTGGGAATGAGCGACCATAATATGATAGAATTCTTCATCAAGATGGAGAGTGACGTAGTTGATTACTAAGATTCAGGACCCCTGTCTCAGAAAGGAAACTACAAAGGTAATGAGGCGCGAGTTGGCCATGACGGATTGGGAAACGTTACTTAAAGGGATGACGGTGGATAGGCAATGGCAAACATTTAAAGAGCGCATGGATGAACTGCAACAATTGTCTATCCCTGTCTGGCACAAAAATAAAACAGGAAAGGTAGCCAAACCATGGTTTACAAGGGAAGTTGGAGATAACACTAGATCCAAGGAAGAGGCATATAAATTTGCCGGAAAAAAGAGACCCGAGGATTGGGAGCAGTTTAGAATTCAGCAAAGGAGAACCAAGGGATTGATTAAGAAGGGGGAAAATAGAGTACGAGAGCAAGCTTGCGGGGAACATAAAAATTGACTGTAAAAGTTTTTATAGGTATGTGAAGAGAAAAATATGTCCCTTACAGTCAGAAACAGGGCAATTTATTATGGGGAATAAAGAAATGGCTGACCAACTAATTGCATACTTTAGTTCTGTCTTCACAAAGGAGGACACAAATATCATACCAGAAATGTTGTGCAACACAGGATTTAGTGAGAGAGAGGAACTGAAAGAAATTAGTATTAGTAGAGAAATGGTGTTGGGGAAATTGATGGGATTGAATTCCGATAAATCCCCAGGGCCTGATGGTATGCTTCCAGAGTACTTAAGGAAGTGGCCCCAGAAATAGTGGATGCATTGGTGGTCATCTTCCAAGATTCTATACACTCTGAAACAGTTCCTACAGATTGCAGGTTGGCTAATGTAACCCCACTATTTAAAAAGGGAGGTAGAGAGAAAGCCTGACGTTGGTAGTGGGGCAAATTCTAGAGTCCATTATCAAAAATTTTATAGCAGAGCACTTGGAGAACAGTGGTAGAATCGGACAGAATCAGCATGGATTTACGAAAGGGAAGTCATGCTAGACAAATCTACCAGAATACTTCGAGGATGCAACTAGTAGAGTTGATGAGGGGGAGCCAGTGGATGTGGTTTATTTGGACTTTCATAAGGCTTTCGACAA
Source organism: Heterodontus francisci (assembly GCF_036365525.1). Lineage (NCBI taxonomy): Eukaryota > Metazoa > Chordata > Chondrichthyes > Heterodontiformes > Heterodontidae > Heterodontus > Heterodontus francisci. Next base: position 29,558,153 of record NC_090375.1, read on the forward strand.
AGTCCCACATAAGAGATTAGCGTGTAAAATTAAAGCACATGGGATTGGGGGTAGTGTATTGTGATGGATAGAAAATTAGTTGGCAGACAGGAAACAAAGAGTAGGGATAAATGGGTCTTTTTCCGAATGGCAGGCAGTGACTAGTGGGGTGCCGCAGGGATCGGTGCTAGGACCCCAGCTATTCACAATATACATTAATGAATTAGATGAGGGAACTAAATGTAATATCTCCAAATTTGCAGATGACACAAAACTGGGTGGGAGGACGAGTTGTGAGGAGGATGCAGAGAGGCTTCAGGGTGATTAGGACAAGTTGAGTGCGTGGGCTAATGCATGGCAGATGCAGTATAATGTAGATAAATGTGAGGTTATCCACTTTGGTAGCAAAAACAGGAAGGCAGATTATCTGAATGGCTATAAACAGAGAGGGGTGTATGCAGCGAGACCTGGGTGTTCTTGTACACCAGACGCTAAAGGTAAGCATGCAGGTGCAATAGGTGGTAAAAAAGGCAAATGGTATGTTGGCCTACATAGAGAGAGGATTCGAATACAGGAGCAGGGATGTCTTGCTGCAATTATACATGGCCTTGGTGAGGCCACACCTGGAATATTGTGCGCAGTTTTGGTCTCTTTATCTGCGGAAGGATGTTCTTGCTATTGAGGGAGTGTGCCGAAGGTTTATCAGACTGATTCCTGAGATGGCGGGACTGACGTATGAGAAATTGAGTCGGTTAGGATTATATAAGTAGAAACTATATATTTGGGTGGTTTAAAATCTCTTTCTTTTAGTTTTGGTGACTGCAGCTTGACTGTAGCGGAGGTGCGAGAGCGAGCGAACAGCTGGGAAGTCAATTTCAGTGGAAGTTTAGAAGTTAATTCCCTTTTGTTTTCGGAGGACCAGGGGACTGCTGGGTAAGTAGAAACTATATATTTGGGTGGAGGCAGTGCAGGGATCCCCTGTGGCCGTTTCCCTCAACAACAGGTATACCGTTTTGGATACTGTTGCGGGGGACGACTTACCAGGGGTAAGCAATGGGGTACAGGTATCTGGCACAGAGCCTGTCCCTGTTGCTCAGAAGGGAAAGGGGAAGAGGAGCAGAGCATTAGTCATTGGGGACTCCATAGTTAGGGGAACAGATAGGAGGTTCTGTGGGAACGAGAGAGACTCACGGTTGGTATGTTGCCTCCCAGGTGCCAGGGTTCGTGATGTCTCGGATCGTGTTTTTGGGATCCTTAAGGGGGAGGGGGAGCAGTCCCAAGTCGTGGTCCACATAGGCACCAACGACATAGGTAGGAAGAGAGATGGGGATTTAAGACAGAAATTCAGGGAGCTAGGGTGGAAGCTTAGAGCGAGAACAAACAGAGTTGTTATCTCTGGGTTGTTGCCCGTGCCACGTGATAGCGAAGCGAGGAATAGGGAGAGAGAGGAGTTGAACACGTGGCTGCAGGGATGGTGCAGGAGGGAGGGTTTTGGTTTCCTGGATAACTGGGGCTCTTTCTGGGGTAGGTGGGACCTCTACAAACAGGATGGTCTTCACCTGAACCAGAGGGGTACCAATATCCTGGGGGGGGAGATTTGCTAGTGCTCTTCGGGGGGGGGTTTAAACTAATTCAGCAGGGGGATGGGAACCTAAATTGTAGTTCCAGTGTACAGGATGTTGAGAGTAGTGAGGTCAGGGATATGGTTACAAGGACGCAAGACGGCACTGGCAAGCAAGAACCTGGTTTAAAGTGTGTCTACTTCAATGCCAGGAGCATCCGGAATAAGGTGGGTGAGCTTGTAGCATGGGTTGGTACCTGGGATCTCGATGTAGTGGCCATTTCGGAGACATGGGTAGAGCAGGGGCAGGAATGGATGTTGCAGGTTCCGGGATTTAGATGTTTCAGTAAGAACAGAGAAGATGGTAAAAGAGGGGGGGGGTGTGGCATTGTTAATCAAGGAGAGTATTACAGCGACAGAAAGGACGTTTGAGGACTCGTCTACTGAGGTAGTATGGGCCGAGGTTAGAAACAGGAGAGGTGAGGTCACCCTGTTGGGAGTCTTTTATAGACCTCCAAATAGTTCCAGAGATGTAGAGGAAAGGATAGCGAAGATGATTCTCGACAGGGGCGAGAGTAACAGGGTAGTTGTTATGGGGGACTTTAAATTTCCAAATATCGACTGGAAATACTATAGTTCGAGTACTTTAGATGGGTCAGTTTTTGTCCAGTGTGTGCAGGAGGGTTTTCTGACACAGTATGTAAACAGGCCAACCAGGGGCGATGCCACATTGGATTTGGTACTGGGTAATGAACCCGGCCAGGTGTTAGATTTAGATGTAGGTGAGCACTTTGGTGATAGTGATCACAATTCGGTTAGGTTTACCTTAGCGATGGGCAGGGACAGGTATATTCCGCAGGGCAAGAATTATAGCTGGGGCAAAGGAAATTATGATGCGATTAGGCAAGATTTAGGATGAGTAGGATGGGGAAGGAAACTGCAGGGGATGGGAACAATCGAAATGTGGAGCTTATTCAAGGAGCAGCTACTGCGTGTCCTTGATAAGTATGTACCTGTGAGGCAGGGAGGAAGTTGTCGAGCGAGGGAGCCGTGGTTTACTAAAGAAGTTGAAGCGCTTGTCAAAAGGAAGAAGGCGGCTTATGTTAGGATGAGACGTGAAGGCTCAGTTAGGACGCTTGAGAGTTACAAGCTAGCCAGGAAGGATCTAAAGGGAGAGCTAAGACGAGCAAGGAGAGGACACGAGAAGTCATTGGCAGATAGGATCAGGGAAACCCTAAGGCTTTCTATAGGTATATCAGGAATAAAAGAATGACTAGAGTTAGATTAGGGCCAATCAAGGATAGTAGTGGGAAGTTGTGTGTGGAATCAGAGGAGGTAGGGGAAGTGTTAAATGAATATTTTGCATCAGTATTTACAGTAGAGAAAGAAAATGTTGTCGAGGAGAATACTGAGATTCAGGCTACTAGGCTAGATGGGATTGAGGTTCACAAGGAGGAGGTGTTATCAATTTTGGAAAGTGTGAAAATAGATAAGTCCCCTGGGCCAGATGGGATTTATCCTAGGATTCTCTGGGAAGCTAGGGAGGAGATTGCAGAGCCTTTGTCCTGGATCTTTATGTCGTCATTGTCGACAGGAATAGTGCCGGAAGACTGGAGGATAGCAAATGTTGTCCCCTTGTTCAAGAAGGGGAGTAGAGACAGCCCTGGTAATTATAGACCTGTGAGCCTTACTTCGGTTGTGGGTAAAATGTTGGAAAAGGTTATAAGAGACAGGATGTATAATCATCTTGAAAAGAATAAGTTCATTGGCGATAGTCAGCACGGTTTTGAGACGGGTAGGTCGTGCCTCACAAACCTTATTGAGTTTTTCGAGAAGGTGACCAAACAGGTGGATGAGGGTAAAGCAGTGGATGTGGTGTATATGGATTTCAGTAAGGCGTTTGATAAGGTTCCCCACGGTAGGTAATTGCATAAAATACGGAAGTATGGGGTTGAAGGTGATTTAGAGCTTTGGATCAGAAATTGGCTAGTTGAAAGAAGACAGAGGGTGGTGGTTGATGGCAAATGTTCATCCTGGAGTTTAGTTACTAGTGGTGTACCGCAAGGATCTGTTTTGGGGCCAATGCTGTTTGTCATTTTTATAAATGACCTGGAAGAGGGTGTAGAAGGGTGGGTTAGTAAATTTGCGGATGACACGAAGGTCGGTGGAGTTGTGGATAGTGCCGAAGGATGTTGTAGGGTACAGAGGGACATAGATAGGCTGCAGAGCTGGGCTGAGAGATGGCAAATGGAGTTTAATGCGGAAAAGTGCGAGGTGATTCACTTTGGAAGGAGTAACAGGAATGCAGAGTACTGGGCTAATGGGAAGATTCTTGGTAGTGTAGATGAACAGAGAGATCTTGGTGTCCAGGTGCATAAATCCCTGAAGGTTGCTACCCAGGTTAATAGGGCTGTTAAGAAGGCATATGGTGTGTTAGCTTTTATTAGTAGAGGGATCGAGTTTCGGAGCCACGATGTCATGGTGCAGCTGTACAAAACTCTGGTGAGACCGCACCTGGAGTATTGCGTGCAGTTCTGGTCACCGCATTATAGGAAGGATGTGGAAGCTATGGAAAGGGTGCAGAGGAGATTTACTAGGATGTTGCCTGGTATGGAGGGAAGGTCTTACGAGGAAAGGCTGAGGGACTTGAGGTTGTTTTCGTTGGAGAGAAGGAGGAGGAGAGGTGACTTAATAGAGACATATAAGATAATCAGAGGGTTAGATAGGGTGGATAGTGAGAGTCTTTTTCCTCGGATGGTGATGGCAAACACGAGGGGACATAGCTTTAAGTTGAGGGGTGATAGATATAGGACAGATGTCAGAGGTAGTTTCTTTACTCAGAGAGTAGTAGGGGCGTGGAACGCCCTGCCTGCAACAGTAGTAGACTCGCCAACTTTAAGGGCATTTAAGTGGTCATTGGATAGACATATGGATGAAAATGGAATAGTGTAGGTCAGATGGTTTCACAGGTCGGCGCAACATCGAGGGCCGAAGGGCCTGTACTGCGCTGTAATGTTCTAATTCTAATATTCGCTGGAGTTCAGAAGAGTGGGTGGTGGGGGGGGGGGGGGGGGGTGGATCTCATAGAAACCTATAAAGTTCCAACAGGATTTGACAAGGTAGATGCAGGAAGGATGTTCCCGATGGTGGATGAGTCCAGAACCAGGGGTCATAGTCTAAGGATATGGGGTAAACCTTTCAGGACTGAGATGAGGAGAAATTTATTCACCCAGAGAGTGGTGAGCCTGTGGAATTCGCTTCCACAGAAAGCAGTTGAGGCCAAAACATTGTACATTTTCAAGAAGGAGTTAGATATAGCTCTTGGGTCTAAAGGGATCAAAAGGTATGGGGCGAAAGCAGGAACAGGCTACTGAGTTGGATGATCAGCCATGATCATAATGAATGGCGGAGCAGGCTCGAAGGGCCTAATGGCCTACTCCTATTTTCTATGTTA